>NW_019397725.1:0-51671 GCF_000591075.1 Eurytemora carolleeae | reverse complement strand
ATCAAAAAGGGGGGGGGGGAGGCAAAATGGGGTTGATTGCGAACGAAGGGTAAAAATAATGACAAACAAAATGCTATTTACAGTCGCAGGAAAGATCAAAACATCATTTTCCTGCTACAATACTTTTGCCATAATTACACTTGCCATAATAAATTTGCCATAAGTTACACTTGCCATAAGTTACACTTGCCATAAGTCACACTTGCCATAAGTTACACTTGTTAGAATAGTTACACTTGCCATAATTACACTTGCTATAATTACTTTTGGTCATCATTTTAAATGCGGGAAATTTACACAAGTTCAGCTCCATATTTTCTCACAATGGAGGACCCTTTGTGACCTTTGAGACCACAAGTAAGGGTAAAGCAATGGTTCGAGACAGCAACAACTACACCTATGTAGCTAATACCTCGTTTACTGAAGTAAAGCAAGAGTAATTATGGCAAGTGTAATTCATAGCAAGTGTTACTTATGGCAATTTTATTATGGTAAATGTAAATATGGCAAAAGTATTATGGCAAATGAAACTGAGCCGTTGTATATCAGTTCTTTGTATAAAAATAAATGCAATGCTATGAATGAAACGATCACCCAGTTGTTTCTTTAGATAATCTTGTTTAGTTTCAAATATTTTGCCCTTTCTTCTGGCGATCATTTAAGAAAAAAATTTCAAACAATTTTTTTAAAAAAAATTCTTTCTTTTATTTGATTTACAAGTTTACAACTACAAATTTTTCAAAGTTGTCAAAATTAAAATAAAAGATTTCGTTTTTAGTTAGTTGTCCCTTTATTTTTCCTCTTATGATAAAAATATTTCAAAGTTTAACAGCAAAACTTTAACAAAATACTGTATTGAAGTTTACGGTATTTTCTTGATCCCTTTTAAATGTTTAAAAACCTCAAAAACAAACCAAGCTATGTTCCACATTTACCACATAAAATTTAAATAAAATGAACAAGATTTAAATAAATTGAAAGATTAACTTTAAAACTAAAACCATATCCAAATTTACAATTTCAGTTTCTTGAAAAGTCGTAAAATTCTTATATTTGAGATTTTTACTCTTCGTGATGCAGGGTGTTCAAGTACTTGCCGAGGCTTTTGTAACAGATTTCTTCTACAACAATACACAGCGTGGTTGGTCAATAACTAGGATTATAGATCCTACATTAGATATCAGGTACAGTCCCCTATTTTTACAAAAATAGATAGGTTTGATGGTCTATGACGAGCCAGGTTTATAGCAACATGATGTAGTTCATGTAGCACATAGTTGAACACCCTACATGTTCAAAATTGATATCCGTTTCCTTTTAACCTTCATCTAAATAACACTAAGGAAGATATCGTCATTTTTCTAAGTGTTAATTTTGACATTTACTTTGACTTTCACTGGAACTGATTAATTTTGGTCTTCAAATCAGTACGCCGTTTTTAGGGTTTCCAATAGGAATTATGATGCGTGCAATTGCGCGAAATTGCTCGCAACTCTGCGGAATTGCGTGCAACTGTTCTCGAATTGCGCGAAATTGTGCAGAATTGCGCGAATTGCTCAGAGTTTACAGGGCGCAGAAATGAGCGGAATTGCTCAGAGTTTACAGGGCGCAGAAATAAGCGGAATTGCAATGAGTTTACAGGGCTCGCAATTGTGTGCAAGTAAAATCCACTTGCGTTGGAAACCCTTAACGTGTTTTTTCAACGATTTTGCTAAAAAAATAAGATTTTTAATGTTGACAACAAAGCCCAAAAACTAAACTTGGAATACTTAAGGTTTTTTGGTCAAGGTGTTTAATTATTTAAACCTGGAATGTTTAAGGTTTGTTGGTCAAGGTCTTCAATTATTAAAACCTGGAATATTTAAGGTTTGTCGGTCAAGTTGTTCACGTATTTAAACCTGGAATATTTAAGGTTTGTCGGTCAAGGCGTTTACGTATTTAAACCTGGAATATTTAAGGTTTGTCAGTCCAAGGTGTTCAAGTACTTAAACCTGGAATATTTAAGGTTTGTCGGTCAAAGCATTCAAGTATTTAAACCTGGAATATTTAAGGTTTGTCGGTCAAGGCGTTCAAGTATTTAAACCTGGAATGGTGTTTGAAACTCAACTCTCAGTAAAATATAGCGATCAGGTATTTTTGAATTATTAAAAAGCACCAAAATTTACCACATCTAAAATTAATATTGGCAGAATTGATAAAATTATCCTTTGATAATATTATAATGAGTAGAATCCAGCTCTGCTAGGAATAAAAATCAACCAATTAAACTCAGCATTTTAAACAAAGCTGAGAACATTGGCCGTGGATCTCCCAAGTTCCCAAATAAAAGTTTAAGGCAAATCGGTCAAGTGGTTTCGAGTTATTATCATACATTAGTATCATACAATTATACAATCAAACAGAAATTAGTTTATCATTTTTTTCGAGGTTGCGTTGGACCCATATACACTAGAACAGTCTACTCTGATTATAGAAACTAAAATACGAATGGAGAACGGAGAACTCAGAAATCTACGAACTATGAGGTAAATAATACACCACATTCTGATCCATATGGCCAGCAACTTTTGAGAACGGACTAACTTTTGAGTACGGACCAACTTTTGAGAACGGACCAACTTTTGAGAAAGGATCAACTTTTGAGAACGAACCAACTTTTGAGAACGGTCCAATGTTTGAGAACGGACCAACTTTTAGTTTACCAACCAAATGATAAGTTTTTGCAGTCCTGGATTTAAAAAGTTTAAAGCTGTATAAGCTCCATACTTACAAGAATAACTCAAATCCTGTGGAATGATTATCTTCTTCATTTTTACTTTTGATTAAAAAATCTCCCTAATGATGAATAATTTTGTTTTTGTATTTTGTAATCTAATATATTTTTTCAGTTACAGGAACATTTTTTAAATTTTAGTCACAAATTGGAAGATTCTTACGTCAGGGAGTGACCGGTAATGTTTGGTAGTTGAACTGAGATTTCAGAATTATTGAGAAATTTTCTAGGCTTCATAACATAGATTTCTTGCATTACATTTATTCAACTTGATTTTATTTGTATTCAGGATTCCGCCAAAACTGGGAGATGTGTGTAAATTTAGAGATCTGGTCCATATACGGTAAACTCAATATTTATTCTTCATTAAAAATAATCTTAATTGAAAGCTGTCGAGCACTTTTCAAAATTGTTTAATAATTGATTTAATTTAATAATAAAAATGTTTGCAATAACATTTTTTGAAATCTTTTAAAAAATTGTCATATAAAATGTTGATGATTTAATGATTTCTGGGGGTTTGATTAAAAAGCTCGTTTTCTTTAAATTTTTAGGATTTTAAATGCATTGTCATTTTGATAATGTATTATTTTAAAACTATTGGATACCTCCTGTATTACCTCTTGTAATGTAATAGATCATTAATTATTTATCAAATACGTTTAAAAAGATGTTTTTCAGGGAATATGATAAGCAGTTTGAAGATGCAGAGGAATATCAGATCTAAACCTTGAACAAAAATTTAAAAAAATGATTTGGTATTTTTAGAAAATAATTAAGCCAACTGAGTTCTTGCCAGGGGCACACATGGCAGACTTTGCTTTTCTAATTCCTGCAACCCTATTTCGTAGATTTTGATTTTTGAAAATAATTATTTTTGAATTATCAAAGGTTTATTCAATTAGGTTGCAAAGATTGTAAAATTTAAGTTTGTGGCATAAACTCAGTTCCTTTGGACAAGTCAATTTTAAATTTAAATTTTCTTTTTATTATGAGAAAAATTAATGGGTAATAAAAAAACTTGCATTAGATAATCTATATTCATCATTTAAAAATTACGAAATTAAAAGTTATTTGATTGGATTTATGATGATCTAATATGTTCGAGATTATAGGTTGAAGATATTGAGAACTCCAATACATTCTTTACAGATCATACAGACGTAAGTGTACAAATACATTCTTTACAGATCATATAGAAGTAAGTGTACAAATACATTCTTTACAGATCATATAGACGTAAGTGTACAAATGCATACTTTACAGATCATACAGACGTAAGAATACAAATACATTTGGGGCAAATGTGTTTGTGGAATTTGTTGAAAATGTTTTTTAATTGGGGGCATTTTTTTACAATTGGGGGCAATTTTTTTAAGTTGGGGGCAAAAAATTATTTTGGGATCGAGAAAATCAGCCATTTTGGGAATTATATGGACCCCTGTATAAATCAGGTATTGCAATCTAACCCTCTTGAAATTGATAGTTGAAATGACGTGTACGTATAGTCTCCTTTAATGTCTTATTTTCTATTTATTCTGCTTTTATGGTAAAAACTAATTCACCATGATTTTTAAGCAATGGAGAAACATTGGTAAAAAATTTCAGTTTTATTAATTTGATCAAACAATTCATGAGTTAAATTTTCGGAAAAATCTCATAGATTTTTTACAATATATTATACGGGTTATATGAGTCTGCTAAATATTCTTTTAATCTACATATACAATTTTCCGTATTTACTATTCAGTTGTATTTGTAATTTGTAATTGTTCAGGAACATGAAGAGTTCTGTATGGATATGTACGCTGTCGAGGAATCATTTAAAGAATTTAGGAAATATAACAATAAACCAAAATAACCAAAAAAATATCTTCAACATTAGGTTACAAAGATATAAGGATTAAATAATTTGAGTTTGAGGTGCACACATTTAACTGTTTGTTCCTTGTCCCAGCAAGCTGTCACTTTCGATCCCAATACTACCATGTATAGATTAATTTTATGATTTTTGTCTCATATACTTATGCGTTTAATGAAAAAGAAGAATAAAACTACAATTGTCTGAAAGTTAAAGTTGTATTTGCATGTAAATATAAAATTGTTGTATCACATGTACAGAGCTACAGGTGTACATAGGATAACTATAAATACACCGGATGACACTGAGGTTAGTTGAATTTTTTTTTCGTTTATGGATATCAAGAAATATATGGACCAGGAACCGCCATATCTGATGCGTCAAATCTGTGCACTGCACTTGCAGTGGGAGGAGATCAAAACAAGAAATTCAGGGGCAACGCATCATTTTTGCAAATGCTATTTGTCCTTTTTAAGTGAGGGGGGGGGGGAATTTTATATGGTTTAGATAAAGCTATTCAACTTACGTTGGAAATTGATATGATTTTAAAATAATAATTTTACGGATTCCAAAAAATTCCACCAGGTATGGGACTTTTACAATAAAATATTTTATTTTATGTTTTGTCAGTAAATCATAGATTTTAAGATATTGTTCTTGATTCTAAGGATGTTCAGGGACACTTTACGGAATTGTCACTGTCTGTTTCATTATAGTTATGATTACTTAGTCAACTGTAAACCTTTTTTTTGCACAAGACTTGATTTAACCTTGAGATTTTCTCATGTTAAAAGCGTTAGATCGGTTTTACAGTATCATTCTTTGTGGGTAACCCTGTGCGTACTTTAGGAGATTCAAATAAAAGCGACATATCGAGATGACGATAATGGGGAAGTAACAGCAACTCTTCCAGGTGACATTCAGGATTATTAAAGGGGCTGTAAACGTGATTTCAAGTGGCCCTACAGGCGAAACTGACAATGTCCGACTTACATCTGTACCCTAAACAGCTTTATCTTATGAATTATAGCCATCGATGTTTAGAATTTTTAAAACTGATTACTTTCTATTATGGTTTTTCTACAGAAGTGACTACTGCATTTCTACTAATTGAAACAAATAGGAATGAAACACTTTTAAACCTAGAATAACTACAATACCTTCCACATTTCTGTTCTAATAAAGGTTTCCAGAATACAATTGTTGTGAATCAGGCAGTTGCCATCTTTGCATGGAGGGTCTGCACTTGAAATCATCCTTTGCAGTTAAATGTTTAATTTTTGACCAATATTACCCCCCCCCCCCCCCCCCACAAGGAAAAAATATTAAAATTGCGCATCTGAATCCAATTGGGAAATACACGTTGAATGCTATTAAAATGTTATCCGAGTTAAGTTTAAGCTAGATTATGCTGTAAACATTTTTGAAATTGTTTTTTCCCTCAAATACCGGTTTTTCATATGAAACGGATGTTGCATCATGTTTCTTTCTTTGCCCGTTTATTATGATTTGTTTGTTAATCAAATATAATTGTAGAGCATTTGAGAAGAATAAAATTTGTTGAATTCCAAATATAGAACCGGTTAAATTTGCTCTCATACTTGATCAGAACTCAGATTCAGAATCTTGAAAGGGACAGAGCGGCTATGATAGGTAGTTAAACTGAGTATGCAGGGTTAGTATTCATTTGAGACATAAAAACGTTTCCACGATGTATAATTACTGAGTTTGAGCGCAAAGTCGACGTTCAAAATTATGAATTTGGGTAGGTACGTTTTCAGAATCGGGTTTTTAAAATTATTTAATAACGACGACGAAAAATATTTTATAATAAACTAATTAGATGCTTAGGAACATATTTCTGAAAAGAAGTTCGTCAATAAATCAAAGTTAGAATTAATAATTTTCTTATATTGAATTTCTTATTTTATGAATTTGTTCGCAGATTTCTTCAAATTCTCCAAATGTCGTGTTTATGATAAAAATTCCAGAAAATCTGCAGAAATTCTTTGTGATTAAAGACAGTTTATAACAACTAATAATTGAATAAGATTACTTATTTTCGACGATAAGAGTTAATTTTTATTTTCTCAACCTGTTCCTAAACAACTAATTAGTTTACTGTATTATTTTGTTTACATTTTTTTGTCGTTACTATATAATTAAAAAAAAAGATTTTTTAAATGTATCCACCCAAAAAGGTGATTTTGAAAGTCGACTTTGTGTTCAAATTCTGTAAATATACGTCGGCGTAGAATAGATTTTTATGCTGTTGTATCCTGGACCGTTCCGTGAACAGTCCCTTGAATACAAGAGTATGCCGGAGCGGGCAGTATGATTTAATATTAAAAAAACAATTCTGAAAACGTATCCGCCTAAAAGTACGATTTGGAACGTCGACTTTGAGCTCAATTTCAGGATTTACAGAACTTTAAAAAGTTTTAGATGTCTTAAATGAATCCTAAAGAATTTGTCTAAACTACAACACTGCATACTCAGTTCAGCTATTTTACATAGCCAGTCTGTCCCTTAAGGTCAAAAATTCGTACCTTCTACTTCCAACTGTTTGCAGTGTTATCTACTTTTCTTCTAGTTTATGCTGCTTACGCTCCTTACCAGAACTTTATTCACGTAAGAACCAGCAATACCAATATCAGAGTCGGTAAGCTAATTACTTACAATATTTATTCATTTCAAGTTCTAGATAGATAGATAGGCTTCTCATCAGCTTATCTCTTAATATTTGTGGCATCAGAAATATTGAAGATCCTAACCAATCGTGCATTTTTACAAAGGATAGTTTTACATTTTGAACAAATATTATTATATGAAGTATAAAGAGAACATTTTTGAAAATATTTGAAATAATTAAATTAAAAAAAGTATAAGTTGGGTATATGAACATTTTTAAACACAAACATTTGGAAAATTAACATTTTTAAACGCAAACATATGAAAAATGAACATTTTTAAACACAAACATATGGAAAATGAACATTTTTAAACACAAACATAAGGAAAATGAACATTTTTAAACACAAACATAAGGAAAATGAACATTTTTAAACACAAACATAAGGAAAATGAACATTTTTAAACACAAACATATGGAAAATGAACATTTGTAAAACCAAACATATGAAAATTGAACATTTTTAAACACAAACATTTGGAAAATGAACATTTGTAAACACAAACATTTGGAAAATGAACATTTGCAAACACAAACTTTTGGAAAATTAACATTTGGGAAAATTAAAAGATAACAATTAACACTAAAAAAACTTATGAGTAAAAGCATTTTATCTTTGAAAATAATATTTTTCTAAATATATTTATATATTTTAGGAGAGTATGTAGTGTTCCATGTAAAGATGACCCAGGTTATTGAATATTTTGACTGGATTATTATTTCTAAAAATATAATTCTAACACGAGGCAGAGAGTTCTCAGGCAGGATATTCTCCTACACATACACTTTCAGGTACAGGGGGTGCAGGAGCAAAATAACATGACTTTTTTAGAACTTTAAGGAATAGTAAATTAAAGGATTGTTTTGTAAATTTGCTTTTTAATGCGTAGGGGCGTTAAAAAGTCCGGTCCGCATATAAAACATATTAAATAGTTCATAGCTTTTGTGTGGCTGCAGCTACAGCACTAAAAGTTACATTTTGAAAAGCCCTTGAAAAATGGATGTATAAACATGTGTCTGTACAATAATGTTTGTAAAAACAAAAAAAGTTAGCGGTCCAATTTTTTAATGAGCCGGCATTAAAATTGGTAAATGAACTTATGCATTGCAACCCTACACATTAACTCTAAGGCCTTTTCTAAGGAAGGAAAGGGGGGGGGACGTGGAACGTTTTTTGTATAAAAGATCCTCTGGCAGTTCAGAAAACTACTTTTTTTGAAAAAAATTTAGAAATTTAGTCTTTGCCACAAACTCATTTTCTAATGCCTTTATTTTTGCAAACCAATGTCGCCTAAGATATTTCAAGCAATGAATTATGTTTGATCAAATAAACGAAGTTTAAATATGAAATGTTTAAACCATCAGGCTGCGAAGATGTTGGATTAGAAAATTTGAGGTGTGAGACAAAGGTTCAAATCCTTAATGTGTTAAATGATATTTTTGGAATACTCACAAAATAAAAATATAAAAAAATAAATTGAAATTTTAAGATGAATATCCTGATATAATAGTTTAAAACTTTATAACAAGAATTTATCAAAACTTTCTAAATTAAAAATTGTTTTTCTAGTGTTGTTGTTAACACTGAAATGGCTCCAGGTTTCCATATTCTTGTCTACTTCAAAACTGAGAAGGTAAACCAAATATTGGAAAACTGTCATTAAAGGGAGTAACAGGCTAGACATGGTAGCTAAGTTGAGAGTGCAGTAGTATTTATATTTTTCATTTGATACTTTAGCTCTTTTTTAATTTTACACCATATAAACGATTCATTGGTATCAAATATGATTTGTCTACAATACTGCACTCTTAGATCAAATACCATGTCTAGCCGGCCACTCTCTTTAACATTGTAAAGAGCGCAATATTTTTTGCATGAAATGAGTTAAATCTTAATTATCTTCTTGTGGTGTTCACTTTAGAAGTGTCATTCAAAGATATGGAAATGACAAGATCTAATTCGACAATTTTTTAGAATAATAATAAAATTGTGAATAATTAATGGCACGCTTACATTAGAGTTTCCAATGCAAGTGGATTATTTAATTATTGTTTTACTTCTCTAATTATTCCAATAATTCTCTAAGTATTCCAATAATTCTCTAATTATTTCAATAATTCTCTAATTATTTCAATAATTCTCTAATTATTTCAAGGTTATTGAATTATTTTAGAATTTTCTAATTATCATTAAGATTTTCTAATAGTTTCAGGATTCTTAGAATAACGTCACAACTCACAATAATATAATTATTTTTATTTAACGATCATCAATAGGGACAGTTTATAGTATTAAAGGGACAGTTTATAGTGTTAAAGGAACAGTTTATAGTATTAAAGGGACAGTTTATAGTATTAAAGGAACAGTTTCTAGTATTAAATGAACAGGTTATAGTATTAAAGGGACAGTTATAGTATTAAAGAAACAGTTTATAGTATTAAAGGAACATTTTATAGTATTAAAGGAACAGTTTATAGTATTACAGTGACAGTTATAGTATTTAAGGGACAGTTTATAGTATTAAATGGACAGTTTATAGTATTAAAGAGACAGTTATAGTATTAAAGGGACAGTTTATAGTATTAAAGGAACAGTTTATAGTATTAAAGGAACAGTTTATAGTATTAAAGGGACAGTTTATAGTGTTAAAGGAACAGTTTATAGTATTAAAGGAACAGTTTATAGTGTTAAAGGGACAGTTCATAGTATTAACGGAACAGTTTATAGTATTAAAGGAACAATTTATTGAATTAAAGAACAGTATATAGTATTAAAGGGACAGTTTAGTGTTAACGGGACAGTTAATAGTATTAAGAACAGTTTATAGTATTAAAGGAACAGTTTATAGTATTAACAGAACAGTTTATAGTGTTAAAGGAACTGGAGTTCATAGTATTAAAGGAACAATTTATAGTATTAAAGGGATAGTTTATAGTATTAAAGGAACAGTTTCTATGTTTTTTTTAGATCCTTAAATTAAAAGTGTCCACAGTGGATATCGCTATAATGAGTTTCCAACAAAAAAGTTCCCAGCTGAGAATGAATACGGGAATAAATTAAACTTCTTTTCGATTTAAACGTTCATGTCTTCAAAACCAAAATGGAACTTCTTTCCGAAAATATTTTATTTTTTATTTTTATTTTACTTATATCTCTAACATGATGTTAATTTGTAGACACGATATTGAACTCACTTTAACACAGAAGAAAGATCATACACTTAGAACAGGTAATGTTGGAATTTCAGATAAACTGTTACAAATATCAAACACTTTGATAGTAAAGTTGCCAACAAAGAGATAGGAGTCCGAATTTAATGAATTTGAGCCGTGGCTCAAATCCACCATAAACGGTTTTAATTGAGCCCCAGCTTCAATCGTAAAACATTCAATACAATATTACGTTGAACCAACCATATTTGAGCCGCGTCTCAAATTACAGCCGCGGCCAAAATTTTTTTAATTCGGCCTCGGATTTAATGAATTGCTAACGTAGTTTTATAGAAAACTAGAATTAAATGTTGCAATAGTTTCACATGGGTACTTACCGTTAAAAGTTTGGTTGGAGATGACGTACATTTTTTAGGCTAAATATTGACTATTTATTTTTTATTTTTTTTGTAGTTGAGATCGCATTGAAAGGTCATCCTGGTGCGGCATTTATGGTTTCATCCTCGAGAAAATCAAGATTTCCAGATCAGGTGCTGGACACATAAACATACACATAAACATAAACATAAACATAAACATAAACATAAACATAAACATAAACATCAAAATAAACATAAACATAAACATAAACATAAACATAAACATAAACATAAACATAAACATAAACATAAACATAAACATAAACATAAACATAAACATAAACATAAACATAAACATNTTCTTTGAAGGGCTTGGGGGGAGGGGGTACCGGGGGGTTAATAATAAAAATAACATACCAAATTCTTATAATAACCATGGCTTGTTCTTGTGTTTAAAAAATATATACTTCTAACTGGTTTAAAATGAACGACATGAGTAAATTAATTAAACATGTGCGTGAAGCGGTAAAATGATTCTATTCTTCTGGAGTTTATCATGTATTTATTGGTGTCTGTTAATCCCTGACTATTCACTATGTATAAGTCCCTTATTACAGTCTACAGCAGTTTTTTGTAATCCATTAGTGATCAAAGTCCTTCTGTCCTTGTTTGCCACTAATCCCTGTTTTCCTCTTATAGTCTGCAAAAGTCCTATTAGTCCGATATAATCCTTACCATATATCTTGTTATTCTTAGGTTGTCATTTTTTGTTTAACCTTAAATGATATTTGTAATACTCATGAGAAATAACATATTGTAGTGGATCAATTTTCTCCTTAAATCCGAAATAGACAATTAATAGAAAGCATTAGTCTTTAAAAATTGGTCTGAATCCTTCTCTTTGACTCTAGATTTTTGTTTAACCTTTCTAATATCAGGGTGAATAGAAGCAGCACAATAGATTTGGATGGAATTTTCAAGATTTGTTTTTAAAAGTAATTTTTTCCAATACCTAGAGAGGGAGAAATACCTGACTCTGTGACCTACTACCCTGCGATGGATTACGGGATAGACTCTAATAGAACCCTCGAACTACAAGATCTGATAGGTATACACAGGGAACCAAAATATACTGTAATAGAACCCTCGAACTACAAGATCTTATAGGTATACACAGGAAACCAAAATATATGGGATGAGGGTTTCCGGAAAAATGCTTCTGTTTTCAATATTCACCTAATTACAAAAGCCTATCAATTATTAGTATTTGTATTCTTAAAATGGTTTACAATCAATTTTCTTAATTCTATAAATATTTCAGTTTTCACAGATTATGTTGGAATCCCTCAAACTCCATTAACAAGATACTGCGCCAATACTACAGGACTCAACCCTTGCATGTTAACAGTAAAATCTTCTTATAATAATAATAATAATAATAATAATAATAATAATAATAATAATAATAATAGTAATAGTAATAGTATTAGTATTAGTATTAGTATTAGTATTAGTATTAGTATTAGTATAAGTATTACTATTAATATCAACAGAAGCAACAGTATCAATAGTATCAACAGAAATAATTCAGTATTAACAGTATCAACAGTATTAACAGTATCAACAGTATCAACAGTATCAACAGTATCAACAGTATCAACAGTATCAACAGTATCAACAGTATCAACAGTAACAACAGTATCAACAGTATCAACAGTATCGATGATAGTTTTGATAGTGTTGATGATAAATTAAAAGCCACGATAAAAATCATTCGAACAATTTTCAAATCTAGAAAAACAAGAACTACATTCAATTAGTTAATTTAAATGAAAATTTTTGAAAACTGTTCACTGCAGTGATCTTCATTCTTGAC
The DNA here is from genome assembly GCF_000591075.1 of Eurytemora carolleeae. NCBI lineage: Eukaryota > Metazoa > Arthropoda > Copepoda > Calanoida > Temoridae > Eurytemora > Eurytemora carolleeae. The sequence goes on along the minus strand of NW_019397725.1, from coordinate 38,939 downwards.
AGGCTACATTTGTTGCATAAAACGAGCTGAGTCTACTTTAAAATGGGTAGTTCAGACTAGACAGTACAACAGAAAGCATATACATGTTGTACCGGTTCGGAAAATGCAACTTTTAGATTGTGGTGTGTTTAGGGCTGTTTCACTGAGGAGCAGCGGTGTAATGGTATAGCAGACTGTGAGGATGGTTATGATGAGAGTAACTGTGGAGATCATTCAAGGTAAAGGACATGTTTAGTCTGGGTTATTTTATAATTGTAAAAAAACGTGTCTTCTGTCGACCAACCCAATTCTTGTGAAATTTTACAAAGGAATTTACGCTTTCACATAGAAATTCTGCACCATTAAAACGATTCATTGGTATTTAATGGATCCTAAAATTGTTTTCTATGACACTGCACTCTCGGTTCAAATATGTCACCTAGACAGTCTCTCTGTTTAATGACTAAAAAGCAAAAAAACAACAGCAAAAATTGTTCTCAATAAATGGTTTTTCTACATTTAAAAAGGATATAACTTATAAAAGGATTTTAAGGATTTGCTTTTTTGATTTAATATTATAATTTATTGATAAATACTTTTTATAATTATAGAATTAAACAAGAGCTAACCTACAGATACAGATTATCCAGGAAAGGAACTTTATTTCATTATATTTTAAAGAGACAATTCACTATTTTAGTAAAAGAGACTGTTCACTATTTTATTAAAAGAGACTGTTCAATATTTTATTAAAAGAGACTGTTCACTATTTTATTAAAAGAGACTTTTCACTATTTTATTAAAAGAGACTGTTCAATAATTTATTAAAAGAGACTGTTCACTATTTTATTAAAAGAGACTGTTCACTATTTTATTAAAAGAGACTGTTCAATATTTTATTCATAGGCTATGGAGAACACAAGACTCCTAAGTCGATTTTTTCGGATTGAAAAGTCAATAAGTCTTCATGTTATCACCTAATTCCAATGTTTACATCGGCTTGGCCTGTTAGTACTTTTAAAAGCCCATTTAGTAACTGTTTATTTTTACCGATAATCTGAATATCAAGTTCAGTTAGCAAGTTGATAATAAACAAGTCTTTCCGTTATGGAGCTGAGTCTTTGCCATAAACTCATACTTTCTAATTCCTATATCTTTGAAACCTAGAATGTTTTATATTTTTGATATTTCAATAAAGAATATCTGATCTAACAGATGTCATAGTGTGAAATATCCAATTGGTCTACAACATTGGGTTGCAATTATATAAGAACTAGAATATTAAAGTTTGTGACAAAGACTGAATTCCTTTGCAATAACTTTCGTTCGTGGAAGGAAGTATAATTGGCCAAGAAATCCAAATCAACAAAACATCAGCTATTAGAAAAGTATAAATTTTTTTTGTTTAAATCCGTTTGTATGGTAAATCCACGTTTTTTTTTCATTTTGTGACCGAATTGATTTTCTTCGTAAATGGGATTTGCCATTTTATTTTTTAAAAATTTCAATAGTTGATGGAATTAAGCTTGTGTACAGCACAAACCACAAATGCTGAGACTGCAAAGACGACTTGAATTCTAGAAATATAACAATTTCAAGGTTAAATTGAATTTAGTCTTATAATGGTATATTTAGTGAATTCGCAAAGAAAAAACCGTTGAACAGCTGCATGGAATCATTAACATAAATTAACAGACACTTTACATTCCATAAAATCTCATATTTTGTGGGTTACTCTGTGTTATTCAATTAATCCAAATTGTTCCAACGTTGTCCTGCAGAATGAACAGATTTGATTCCTTCTATGACATTTCTGACGGTGACTGGGGTTGGATAAACACTAATATTGATGAAGATCATGAGGAGTTCAGAACACTTGATGTTCCAGAGACAGCTGAAGAGTGGTTCTTCACAGCTTTCAGGTCAAATATCAAGATAAGGGGGTAATCTCCTAAAGCCATTAACCCCCTTCCCCCCCCCCCCATAGTGATATTAATGATTAGCGTCTAAGTTTTTTATTTTAACTAGAAATTTCATTGAGGATATTGTCTTGTGTAACTGGTTTATTTGTCTTGTATAACTGGTTTACAGTAATATAACCAATATTGAGGATATTGTCTTGTATAACTGGTTTACGGTAATATAACCAATACTAAGAATATTGTCTTGTGTAACTATTTTACAGTAATATAACCAATATTGAGGATATTGTCTTGTGTAACTGGTTTACAGTAATATAACCAATATTAAGGATATTGTCTTGTGTAACTGGTTTACAGTAATATGACCAATATTGAGGATATTGTCTTGTGTAACTGGTTTACAGTAATATAACCAATATTGAGAATATTGTCTTGTGTAACTGGTTTACAGTAATATAACCAATATTGAGGATATTGTCTTGTGTAACTGGTTTACAGTAATATAACCAATACTAAGAATATTGTCTTGTGTAACTGGTTTACAGTAATATAACCAATATTGAGGATATTGTCTTGTGTAACTGGTTTACAGTAATATAACCAATATTGAGGATATTGTCTTGTGTTTATCAAGATTTTTTTTAATGTGCAGATTGTAGCAAAGTCTCAGATCATAGAGCCTCCATTTTGATTTTAATTAACAGAATTTAAATAGCCAAAAAAGTCTCATCACTATATATGTGTATTTTAAAGGAGTTATTTTCTCAAAAACAATATTAAATAACTAAACATTAACTTGACTGAACTAGTGTGAGCAAGACCTATGGATTATCCATCTTAGAAGAATTCGTTTCCTTCTCCTCCTACAGACCAATCTGGTTATATTGTGAAGGTAATATAATCAGGTGAAGTTGGAAATATCTAATATCTGGTTATACTGTGAAGGTAATATAATCAGGTGTAGTTGGAAATATCTAATATCTGGTTATACTGTGAAGGTAATATAATCAGGTGTAGTTGGAAATATCTAATATCTGGTTATACTGTGAAGGTAATATAATCAGGTGTAGTTGGAAATATCTAATATGTGGTTATACGTTTTAAATTTAATCGTTTAACCATTTTATTTCAGCTTTAAAAATAAAATATAAACGTGAAGGTAGAGTTGAAGATTTAACCTTTATTAAATGTTGAAAAATCTTCTTTAAAACCTCTTGATTCTAATGTTTTAAAAACAAACTTCATTTGTTGCTAAAGACATCCATTCTACGTTTAAACCTTGAATTATAATTGATTAAACAAAGCTTTTAAGATTACCGTTGTAAATCGGGCATTGTCATCTTTGTATGGAGGGTCACTAGAAAATACGTGCACAGTCCCTTTAAAATTTAAAACCCTTTACTCTAAGGTCCTGGTACAATAAGACGAGGGGAAACTGTTGGGATAAAATGTACAGTGTTCAACTGGGGTGAACCTAATGTGGAATGTATGCTGAATCTTAGGAACAAGATCAACAAAAATATATTTTGATTTATTTTAATTTATTTTGATCGATTTTGATTGATTGAGATTCATTGACTTCGATTGATTTTGATTTTGATTGATTCTGATTGATTTTGATTAATTTGGATGAATTTTATTTATTTTCATTAATTGTCATTAAATTTCATTGATTTTTCATTGTTTTTTATTGATTTTCATTGATAATCATTAATTTTTATTCATTTTTTTCATTCATTTTCATTGAAATTCATTGATTAATAGTGATTTTCTTGCATTGATTTTCATTAATTTTCATTGATTTTCATTAATTTTCACAAATTTTCATTGATTTTCATTAATTTTCATTAATTTTCATTAATTTTAATCAATTTTCATTGTTTTTGATTTTTTTTCAATGATTTTCATTGATTTTGTGTGAAGAGGGTCTGATGATTATGAGTTTGTTCACGTGGAAGAGTTTGGTTATGTTGTGAGCTACAATCCACGAACTAGTAAAGGAGATCATCATCATCTTCTATATATCAGGGACCACATTCAGTATAATAAACATTAAAGGGACTGTACACTTCAATATAAGGGACCTTTTATTTTTTACAAAAGATATACCTCCATGTTTGAAAATTGAATATATTTAAGTTTAGTCTCTTTACAATCGCGACTTACGCATTTATGCTGCAGAAATGATGTAAGAAATTGTCAGATTTAAATTTTTTTTTTCAAATCGTTTATATTTTATTTGGCTGTAAGGAAAAGTGGTTAAACGTTTGTTTTCTTAATATTCGTTTAATTTAAATCTTGCCTCCCTAGCAGGCACTACAATTAATTTGTGCGCAAAATGTGGAATTTGCACTCAACGATTTTTTCGTTCCACTGGAAACCTTCTTAGTGTTAAATTGAAGAATAAATATACATGTTTTTTTCATTAGAAAAATAAAAACGTTAAAAATTTGGATTTTTTAATGCTTTTATTAATTTGAAAGAATGTAAACAACTTGTAGAGGAGATACAACAGAAGATGTACATTTTCCAATCAAACCTATGGTGAGAAAATTATTCCTTTTTAAATTAAAATAAATTGCTCTTGTTTAAAATTGAAATCTTATGTATTTTCAATGATAACTCTTCTTAATGAAGAAATTTTGAGAGATTTGAGTAAATACATTGTTAGTCCAGAAGAACACTTTAGAAAAATTAGAAAATATAAATAAAAACTTTTAGCTTTTCTATTATAGTTAGTCATTTTTTTTCTTTGCAACATTATAAACCATTGACATTTTTAAAGATTAACGTTCTCCTTGATTTCAGCTTTCCAAAATCTATTGAACATCAGGATTGGAAATTTTTAAGTGATATTAAAAGCAAATTTAATCCAAAAGGTAAAACAGGCCTATTTAAAGGCAGTAGGCGTGAACTCTCAGGCAGAATCATAAATAAATTGATTTCGGAAAAGTCAAGAAATCTCAGCTCTCTGATGACCCTTATAGTTTTAAAGCGATATAAAAAAAAACTTGGGGGCTGGGGGGGGGGGTCAATTGACCCCCTTACAGCAGGATAGGGTTAAAAAAATAATTCTGAGAAACGGGGGGTGGGTGAGGTGGGGGATTATGAACGGATTTAAAAGTTTTTACCTCTGTTTAGGTGCAACAAGGAACAATAACTGTTACCGTAGAGCTTTCCACTCAAATAGTTCATCTTACTCAAGAAGTAGGTTAGTATATATTTTTTTTAATATTTAAGAATATTTTCCTGCAAAAGTTGTCCTTCTTTCACCTAATTTTTTTAATGTAATTATGAAAAAATTCTTTAAAAATGATCATGATTTTAACATTTTTTTAATGTAGGCTTTAGAAGAAGTTTCTTCACTTAAGCAAAGCAACTACTTATGAAATACAAATATTCACCTTTTATATTTCAAACATAGAATTCATAGTTTGAAATATCAAAGTTTTACAACATGGGATTGTTGAGATATAGGGATTAAAAAATCAGAGTTTGTGGCAAAAACTCGTTTCTTTCTCAATATAGAAACAAAATTTTGTTAATGTCTGTTTTTTTATTAGAAAATTTTTAAAACTTTAATATTTTAATGAATAATATTTTAGAAATTGAAATTATTGGCGAGGGTAGCCTAGTACACAGACATACATCGGTTGTTCTAGATCTTAAGAATCGGGCAAACGAACTAGGAAATCAAAATTAGAAAAAAAACTTTAAACACCTTTTCAGTTTTTTAAAAACCCCTCTTAACAATTAAAATTCAATACATAATCACGCATTTATGATTAATGTTAAACTTTTACAAGAACTTAGGTTTTACACAGACGACTTTAAGAATAAAGTTGTGCTTTTAAAAAGTCCCAAAACATGATATTCAACAACTATGCAGTGTAAACACAAACATTTCACTTCATATGTTGCTGTTCAAACTACCGGTATAACTATATGCTACTCATACATTGGTTAAATATCGTCTTCCTAATCTATGGTTTTATGGGGCTAACTGTATTTTTTCATAAATAAAAGCTTATATATGAGAAAAAAGATTAAAGTTTAAATGTTTAATAATTAGTTGAATTTGATTGTGTCCAGAGTTTATGGATATTATTGTGGATGAAACGGAAATTATTCCTTACGAAATATACAGAAGATACATCTCAGGTAAAGGAAATAGAATATTAGTATATACAATTATATCTATATGAAATAAAGTACTCAGAATCTTGTGATTCTAATTATCTATTCTATGTAGTCCTTTAAAGGGAGTGACCGGCTATGTAAGGTAGATGAACTGAGTATGCAGTGTTGTGGAAAAGTTCTTTCGGATTAATTTAAGACTTATTAAACTTTTTAAAGATCTGTAAATCCTGAGTTTGAGCGCAAATTCGATGTTCAAAACTCCTACTTTGGGGGTGGATACGTTTTCAGAATAAGTTTTTTTTTTAATTATTATATAACGACGACATAAAATGTAAAAAAGTTCTACAATAAACTACAGACGTCATGTTTAGGAACATGTTGAGAAAATAAAAATTAATCTTATCATCGAAAATAAGTAATCTTAGCTGAAAACTATGTAGTCTTTCAAAGGTTTAATGATAATATTTGTTTATTTAGGTAGTGCTAAAATTTGTGTATTCTGGGTAGTCCTAAGGGTCTAATAGTTCTATTTGCGTATTCTAGGTAGTCTTTAGGCTCTTCTGATTATATTTGTGTATTCTAGGTAGTCCTAAGGGACTAATGACTTTATCTGGAGATGTGATTGGTCCAACATTTAGGAAAATATTTATTTTCGAAACTGAACTTATTTTTTAACATTAAAGTTAAAGAAAATATGAAAGTTATAAATTTTTTATTTTATTTTATTTAAGAACTATCAAAATCTTAACAATTCAGCAAACAAAGACATGTTTGCCCATTGTCAATAAATATTTTTGCTTTGTAAGTGGCGGGGAACCAGTTTCTCTCTACACGATGTTCCCAACAGGACACGGAAAATACGGAAAAGGAACAGAGTTCCATTTGTTTAATTTGGCGGCAAATTCATGGCAGCTTCATTATCATAGGTAGACATCTTCCTTTTACAGTGTAATTGGTAGTCATTTTGTTTTATATTGTCATTGGTAGACATCTTGTTTTGTACTGTCATTGCTTGACATCTTTTTTTATTGTCATCGGTAGATATCTTTTTTTTACATTATCTTTGGTAGACATCATAATTTATATTGCATTTGGTATTGGTAAACATCTTGTTTTGTATACAAAATATATTGTCATTTGTAGACATCTTGTTTTGTTTGTTACTGCTTGAGATCTTGTTTTTTATTGTTATTGGTAGACATTTGAATTTCGAATGTTTTATCTAAGTGACAAGCACCTTCTTTAAAGAGAGGCCCGGTTGGAAAAAAAAAAAAAAATTAGAAATTTTTTTTTGTATAGACTGACAAATCAGTGGCAAGATTTGGATCCGGGAGAAAGAAGCAGTATCTTTCAAGCAATGAATTTAGGTAAAATTAGAAATATAAAAACAAAAATTTGAATCGTTTTTTTTTCTCAAACATGATGAGACTGTAAAGACGACCTAGGACTCCCAATGTATGACACTCTCGAGGTTGAATAAAATTTTCTGTCTCGAAATTAAGTCTTTTAACGGATTATTTAATGATTTAGTAAAGAAAAAACAAGTTTACAGTGACAGAGAATAATAAATACAAGGAAACAGTCATCTCAGAAGTCTCATTCTTTGTGGGTAACCCTGTATTTTCAAACTAAGATAGCTTCATACATACACGAACACCCTTATGATAATCAAATACTAAATAAAAGTTTATTTTTTGTAGAACTAGCGGCTGTTATGAGACGATACTCTACACAGGTTTTTTTTATTAACATTTTATATAAGAATTGCATCATAATCATAATCAAACATTGTAAATATTTAAAATCGATATAATAAATATAATACGTCAATTTTGTTTTGTTTATCGTATTTGCAACATTTATTTATTTTAGGGCTATCTCACAATGTTTGATTATTCTCCCCCTTCAGGTAAAATTAAATAAAACAATGTATGCGTACTGTTTAATAAATCCTTAAAATTTGATATGCAAAGATATGTAGTCTTTACGACAAACTCTAAATTTCTAATCCCGAAATTCTTGCAACCCAAAGATATTTTAAACTTTAAATTCTGTTGAATCAATTAATCTAATTTAAAAATATCAAAAGTTTATACTATCCGGTTGCAAAGATGTATGAATTACAAAATTTAAGTTTGTGGCAAAGACGCAGTTCTTTTACTGTGGTTTATAATTGATGTGTGTTATTATATATTTTTAGTGAATATTTGTAGATTTTCCTCCTTCCAAATCAGTTGAATTTCAATTTATTACAAATCCGAAAAAAAGTTTGTAGATTTTTTTGGGTTTTTGTTGTCTCAATTTTAAATTGTTTTTGTTTAGTCTGGTTAACAGCCTGGTGTATCAGAATATTCAAGGAACCATTTCTTTCTACTAAATCTATTTTTTTAATTAAAGAGTATTTTCATAGATATACAAGATTTCTTGTATATCTATGAGTATTTTCATAGATATACAAGCTTTCTTGTATATCTATGAGTATTTTCATAGATATACAAGATGTCTTGCATATCTATGAGTATTTTCATAGATATACAAGATGTCTTGCATATCTATGAGTATTTTCATAGATATACAAGATACGTATATCTATGAGTATTTTCATAGATATACAAGATGTCTTGTATATCTATGAGTATTTTACAGGTTGACATTTATTCATAATAAAAGATAGGGCGAAAACTTTCTTTTATAAAGAAATGGCCAAAAATTATATTTTAAAGAAATTTAAGGTTTTTAAATATGCATTATGGGGTGTGCGGGGGAGGGCTCATCTACTGTAGTTTAATCTTTTTAAATAATTAAGTTTTAATTATTCACAAAATATAATTCATACATGACATTTTTTATTTCACTTGAAATTAACTACGTGTACAGTTCCTTTATGATTGGATTAAGAATGGTATTGTTGTGAGCTAGGATGTCGGGTTCCAGGATTGGGAGGATTATATTTACATTGATCCACAAATATATGAATCATCAGGAAATTATATTTTTTTGATTTATCTTATTTTGGTTGTAAACTATTTTTTCTGGATTTCTACAGCAAACCAAGCAAGAAAAAGGCCAATAGTTTTGCCAGAATAAAAAAGAACGACTTCAGTGCTATATTTCTGATATTTCACTCTTAGACTATTTGACCTACCAGAATTCATAGTTTGAAATTATTGGGTAACAAAGATATAGTGATTAGAACATCAAGGTGGCAAGATCTGTTGTCGACAATCCTTTAGACAAAAACACTTTGCAAATAATGAAAAATATAATTATGCTCCAGTGCTTTGGCTGATTAATTTCCAGGATGTTTCGGGATTCTTCGTTGAGACTGAATATATCCAGGTGCTGCGTAAGGACTAAACATAAAATTGCAAATTTTTTTCAGAGGAAATTTTTTTTAACTTTAAATACATTATTCCCTTATTTTATATCCATCCCCACAAGTCTTGATGTTTAGGTTCCTTTTTTGCTACACATGGATAGAAAAGATAAAGCAACAAACTCTTCTAACCACGTGGCGCTCACTGCGCATGTGCTGATCGCCTTGCACAATGCCGCGTCCAGACTTACAGGTAATTGGTGGATTTTTAACAAAGGAATTGAGTTTTTGCCACAAACACAAATTTTCTAATCTCTTTTTCTTTGCAATATGATGGTGTAAACCTTCGATAATTAAAACTTAGAATATGTAAGCTGACAGAATTAATAGTTTGAAATATCAAAGGTCTACGGCATTGGGCTGCAAAGATATAGGGATAAGCCAATTTGAGCTTGTGGAAAAAACTCAGTTCCTTTATTTTGGATTTCTTCTGGTTTTGAACTACAGTGAGAACTAGAGAACTGTGGAATATGAAGATGACATTAAAGTAATAATTTATGTTGTTACAAAGCAAATCATTTTAACAGCCACTTAATATATCACTTATTCCATTAAATAAATCTGTTTAAGCACAGGACAAGTGCTATGCCTAGTACTTATTGGACTATTTAAAGCCATAACTTGAGCCTAAAAGTCATCTTCCTGTTTTTTCGTTTTCAATGTGAATGGAAACTTTAAAATTTCCTGTTTACGAAATAAAAACTGGAAAACTTCCAATTTACGAAATAGTTTGATTAGAGAAATGTCTGGCTTACAATTGGAACTGATTACTTGCATTAAACTCTAATACGATGGATATATATTTGCAACTTAATGTGTAAACCTTTTAAATGAAAACTTTGGCTGTTTGATTTAGCAGAATTATTAGTTTAAAATATTGAAGGTCTAGGATATCATTTTTTCTCTTCTCTTATTTCTAGGGCATGTAACAAAATACTGTAGCACAGCAAGACAAGCGGCAGTTCGATATTTAGGCACAGAACCCTTTTTTTAACATTTCTTCTTTTTTAGATTATCATTTTTTATTTTAAAACATTAAACTTTTTGCTTTTAAATGCTGTTCTGAAAGTTACCAGCATTAATAATTTGTAAATTTTTTTAGAATATATTTTGAATTTTAATTGGCGCATTTACAAAAATATTGTTTGTCGACATTTTATTCCGGGCAAATTTGTTCAACTTTAAAGGTCCATAAACCTTCCCTGGGGGAAAGTGAGCAGTCATTAGAAAATGAGACCCCATTGGTTTAGCAGCCGTTTTGACTTTTGTTTGATACAAACACCCTAACAGATCTGGTATAGAAATCATTATTTTATACATTTATATTCTTAATTCATAATCATAACATCAATAATTGAGGTTTTTCATATAATTCTTTTGGTTTATATTTTTCTGAATATTTTACTTTTTTGAAATTAATTATTCGTTGTCTGTGAATAGAGCGTAATCTAGACCATCTCACAGATCCTTACGAGATGGCCATTTCAGGGAAATATTATTTAACAATTTTTTTAAAAAGAATATTTTTTAAAAGTAAAAAACTTACATTGCATTGATTAGAGATAATTTTAGTGACGTAATATTCTTCTAAAATATTTGTAAAATCGTCAATTGTGTGTGTCATAATATATTATATAATATCTCCCTGTAGCGTATGCACTTACTGTCACCCAATCATCAGAATCTGAAGAAGCATACAACAAGCTATTCAGGTATTTAATAACAACTAAAAGAATGTATAAAGAAGAGACACCAAAGACCGATTTTATTGAATTTGAGCTGGGTCAATAGCTAAACTGCCTTCGTTGGTTCAAATATTGAATCGCAAAATCAAAGTTAAAGATTCATGAGGATTTGTACCGGCGGTGGGCAGTTCATTAAATTTGATCCCAGGAACCATTGATTTGAAATTAGGCATTTAACCTATTCCCATTTTTTACGATATAAACTATATAGATTTCCTTGTTACCGCACTCCTAAGAACGTATGTAAATATGCTTGCATGCTTAACCTGTAATAAGGCCTAAACCATATCAATGGAAGTAGATGTGGATATTACTTGAATTCTTTTCTCCATAGATGACACTTGTGTAAGTATATATAAATGAAATATGTATATATTTATAATATATATGTATATATGAAATATATATATATGAAAGCCGTATACAAATTTTTCTTATCAATGTTATCATAATGTAGCTCTTAAAAGCTTATACATATTTATTTTAGTTAAACTGCTGTAATGTAGAAACATTTAATAAAATCTATCAATAATCACCATCAATAAAGAACTAAAAAATAATCCAGTTTATATATGAAGCAGTTTGAAACCTGTCATTCAAAAGATACAAGAAAACTTTCATTTTCTTTTGCAAACATATGACATATTTGTATGACTTAAAGGGAGTGTTAGCAAAAAGGAAAGGTTGTATAAGCTTACGGCGAAATAGGTTGTAATATCTGAATGATTTGTTTGAAATTAAATTGATTTTTTACGAACCGGGTTGTATATTGCAATAGTGAATTTGTATGGACGCTACGTTCTTCCGTTTAAGTCGTTTTTAACAATTTTCTCTTTATAATCGAAACAGATAAAGGTAAGATTATAGTAGCGATCAAAAGCGATTATTTTTCGCCGTAAGCCTATGCCCCCTTTAATTTTTCGAGAACACTCCCTTTAAATCCAGCTTTATTCGTATTCGTATTCTCCAGTGTGCAATTTATGGGACTTGTGATGGGACATAGTTTGGTTCGTTTTTGAGATTTGTAGGCTTCTTAAAGGCACCACACATATACTTAAATCTGTAAAGGTTCTATTTTATCAAATATTATATTCGGTTTTTTTTGCATATATTTTCTCTCAGGGTCATATTTGGCGGCATTGTGTAAGAAAAGCAAATAAAGAGATTAAACATTTTTAAAGATTGCATAATCTTACAGATTTTCGTATTACTTTAAAACGCTCAAAACCCTGAAAAGTTTTGGTATACGAATTGAACACTAAATTATAAAATTACTTTTAGTAATTTATTTATTCCCAATTATATTAGTATGAGACGGGAAGAGGGTGGCATGAGTTACTGGAGCAGAACAAGAATTGGTAAAACGCTTATTTCTCGCTATTTTAAATCAACTGCCAATTATTTTCTTTTAAATGCTGTTAAAGAAACCTTAATGATATTAGCAGTGAATTATTCATCTTTATACACCCCAAAAATTCAAGTTTATTCAGCTTACAGGGTAATCCACAAAGAATGAGACTGGAAAGACGACCTTAGGCTCTGTAAATATGACGTTTTCAAGATAAAATAAAGTATTCTAAAGGGTGTAATTAAAATAGGTTTCCACCTACTATTTCTTCCCTAATTTATGTAAATCTGCGAATATTTTGCTGAACATTTTCTAGATCATAGACAATCAAATAAGGAAGAAGTTTGCATTGACTAATGATGGCACCTTTATAAAATCATGGCGCTATTTGCGTATTTGGAAGGAAGTGGAAGGAAGCTTATTTCAGATATTTCAGGCCAAATCCAATAAATCCTAATAAATCAAAAACTATTTTTCTCCTATTCAGGTTTCCAAATAAAGTGATAAAGATATTCAAAGGAACCAAGGCAAAAATTATTATAATAAATATTAAACTAAAAAGTATCTTCAAATGTATGGATCAGCTGTACCTTAAATTTGTGACTGAAACCTCTGTATCAATCAACTTGAGCAGCTGATGTCATAAAAAAGAAAACGAGATAAAGATAACTTTATAATCCCTGCCCTGAGCCCGCGATTTAAAGAAAAATCGAGAAAATACGGCTCAGGTCTAAGTTGTCGTTGGGCTTTATTTAAGATTTTTATGAGAACAAGACTCAACATTGAGCCTTATTTTCCACTAAAACCAACCAAGGTCGGTTTTATTTTCATTTGGCCTAACTCCTTAAGTAGAGCTGAAGATCTTGCAGCTGTCAATCAAGAGAAACAAGCTGTCGTCAGATTTGGGTCTTAAAGTCGGGTTTAAGGAATTGCGGCTCGAGCCAAAGTTTTTAAATCGTGGGCTCAGATTACCCAACAGACAAACATCATTAAAGAAAAGAAATAGATGGACACAAATAAGAACATTTTTAGAGTTTAGAAGGTCAATAGAGTTTATGTTTCTATACTGTTCAGCTAGCTCGCAGCTGCAGGTTCAACGCCGGGTTGCAGATGTCCAAAAACAACCACTGAATCATTTCCAAATCCGATTTTTTTTCATGTTCTAGTTTTGTTATAACCAATATTAGTTAAATATGTACACCCTGCACTAGGAATAAAATTTATCTATTCATGGGCAACTTGATGTTTTGACCCAAAAAAAAGAAATATTAAAATTAAGACAATATTACATTCTGTGCAGTCGTCTCTGATTTCTTATCCTTTGAGGTTAACCCTGTAAATGGTGTAATAAAACAACTTATTACTCTTCCAATATTTTTTACTTTTATCTTTGCAATCTGCCAGATAAAATAGTCGAAAGTTTTCGCCACCAGGTTGTAAATATAAAGGCATTGAAAAAGTAGAGTTTGAAACTAGTAATTTCATTTATTTTTATATTTAGAAACCAACAAGGTCCGTTATCAGTTTAATAGACCCTTTCTTGAACCTAAAGCAAAACAAGAGAACGATGCTCTGGCTGTGGAAGCAACAGGAACTTTGTCATCTTGAAATATTTCTTTTTCTTTTGGAAATTGATTTTGTAAATTGGATATTTTTCAAGAGAAGAACTGAGTCTTTGCCATTCCCTAAATCATTGCAACCAAAAGTCGTAGACCTTAGACATTTCAAACTGGGACTTTTGTTAGATCAAATAATTTAATTTTGAAATATTAAAGGTTTACACAACAGGTGAATAAGATATAAGGATTAGAAGGTTTGAGTTTGTGGCAAAGACCTCAAATTCCAATTCTAAGATAATTAAACATGGAACGCATACATTGACAGAACATTTTATTATATTCCTTTTTGATTTATGATATTTAAAGGGAGTGTAAAGGAAAAATAAAAAGGGGTAAAGGCTGAAACCTAAAAGCATTTTTGAAGTTGATCGAGACCCATGAGAGTTCGATCTGATGTTTCTGACTAGATAAATTGCTATAAAACTGTGTCAAATTTATACGAAAATCGATATTTATAAAATTTTGTATAAAAATAGTAGGTTTAAACGGATTATATTCAGCAAATACACAACCAATCTGAAAACATTAATATCCCAGAGGAGCCTAAGAAACTTAGGTTTGCTTCTATTATTATTTGAATTTAATATTTTTTATTTATAAAAGATATAATTGATCATATTATTTATACGTCTGTATCTATGACCAGAACTCCAACCAATGACATTGCAATATACTGGTCATGTGATTCAGACGGAGTTACGTGACAATAAACCTACACTGTCATTGGTTGGAGTTCTGGTTACATGATACGGACATATTTATTTTATTATCAACTATATCAATTAAAAAAAGAAAATTATTAAATATAATATAATTGTTTTCAGATTGGTTGTGTTTTTGCTGAATATGATCCGTTTAAACCTACTATTTTTATAAAAAAAACTTTATAAATATAGATGTTCTTATAAATTTTCAGCCAATACCCCCTTTCTTTCTTCCTTTACAGTCCTTATAATGCATTCAAAGAAAGGCTGTATGTACTATGTATGACAAGCTTTTCAGAAAGTGGTCTACCTTTCTTGCATCTTTAAAATTAACGAAGATATTACTATATTAAGACAATTTTGATTCATTTTTTAAATACATTGAAATTTTTACAAATTTTGCAATTTTAAAAATTGTAGACCCCATTTAAGACAAGGCGTTTTCAATATTAGATGTTTAAGCCGGAATACTGCAATAATTGTATTCCACGCGGATCTATGACGATATAAAAGTAGTCACTTAATTCCCATGTTCAGTGAGCCTCTGTAGGTAAACATAAAATCATTTCTGTTTTTTATTTATTTTACGATTTGATAATTGAAAAGGATATGCTCTGCTGACTCTCTTCAGAATGGATGGGGGCGGAATCACATTTTTGCAAGTAAGCAACTTCAATTTTTGCAATTATGTAGCTTAAATTTTGCAAATAAATAACTTAAATTTTGCAAATAAATAACTTAAATTTTTAAAAGTAAGTAGCTTAAATAGTTGCAAGTAAATAACTATAATTTTTGCAAGTAAGTAATCTAAATATGTAATTAAAATAAACTTCCTAAGTATGTGACTTGCATTTTAGCAAATAAGTAACCTAAATTTTTGCAAATAAGTTACTCAAGTTTTTGCAAGTAAAGTAAGTAACTTAAATCTTTGCAAGTAAGTAGAACTTAATTTTGGCTAGTAAATAACTTTCATAAATTAAAAAAAAGGAACTCACTTTTTGTAAAAATTGGTTAATTGACTTGTTTGGTAAATGCTCCATTGATTAATTGATTAATAAATGATTGATTGATTTGTTGATTGTTAGGACCAGATTGTTAAATGGTTGAACACAATGCGCCTCGGAGTGGGAGGATTTATATCAACAGGTTCTAATATTTAATTTCACAGAAACTCAGTTTTGCCACAAACTCAAAGTTTCTAATTGCTATATATAAGGTCTTTGACATTGGGTTGTAAAGACAAAGGAATTAAAAAATTAAAGTTTGTGGCAAGAACTTTGCTTGACAAACTTTCCTGGAGAGATATTCGTTTTTTTCTGGCTACAGTGTACTGTGTACACCACCTTTTTATCAGCGGCCTAAGGTCGCCATCTTTTTTTTAGAAAAAGGTATGGAGTACATTTGTTTGTACACTTTGCATAACGGGTCTCTAACACTTAATATTATATCAGATTATGTTGACAATTGCTTCAAAAAT
The DNA here is from genome assembly GCF_000591075.1 of Eurytemora carolleeae. Classification (NCBI taxonomy): domain Eukaryota; kingdom Metazoa; phylum Arthropoda; class Copepoda; order Calanoida; family Temoridae; genus Eurytemora; species Eurytemora carolleeae. The sequence goes on along the minus strand of NW_019397725.1, from coordinate 22,629 downwards.
GATGGCAGAAACTTTAATGATTTATTATTTCAGATTTTTTTTTGTTTTTTAAAGAATTTTGTAGTTTGTAGTTTAGTTCATGTTTAAATCACAATTCGATCAAATATTTTGTTTCTTACAATTTCAAGTGACATTCCATGAAAAGATACCAATGTCAATTTTCATCGATACCCTTAAAAGCTTTGCCTGATCAAGGATGTTTATAATTTTAAAAAACTAGTTATTTTCAATTGTGGTTTCTCGAAAACAAGATTGGGCATTTTTTACTTTGAACTAAAGAAAAACTGCAATATCTTCCATATCTTCAACATTATTGATCAGATAAAGGTTTCAAAGGTACATTGCCATCTTTGCATGGAGGGTCACTTAAATTACGTTAAAAGTTTCTTTTTTAGTTGATACAATTATATCAATGGAGGCTCTGGTTAGATATGCATATCATAACAATATCAAGGAAAAACTAAATCATGTTTCATCATAATTTTAGCCAACATCAAGAAAAAAATGGAAAAGGAAGACGACATTATAACAATATATAAGTGTATTTAATGTTGTTACAAAGCAAATAGTTTTACTAGACACTTAATCAATGATTTAGTTGAGAGGATCTGTTAAAACTTGATTCCAAAAGTCGTCTTCCTAATTTAGAGTTTTAAAAAAACCAGTTCAAACAATTTTGTTATATTTTGATTCATGATTTGTGTTGTGCTCGTATAGGACTTATCGAATATGTATGTAAACCTAGATCTTCCAGATTCAAACTTTACAAAAACTTTTCATATTCTTAGGTAAGCAGTCTGACAAATAAAAACTAATATATAAATATATATAAAATATATAAATCACATAAGCTAAGTCAAGCTAAATTAAATGTTTTTTTTTTGTTTTTAGAGAAGGGAGGCTCAGCTGTAGAGATTTACCTATTTTCTTTCGTACATTCTCTGTTTTTAATCTTTTTTTAACCTATTGATTTATTTCAATTTAAAAAATTAAATATGAATTCTGTAAGATCAAATAATAACGGTTTACATCATAAGATATTCATCCCTTCGCAAAATTTAACAGCCTATAAGTTATTACTTACTTTTGTCACAACGCTGACCTGGAGCTAGGTGTGAGTAGTGGTATCGAAATACCAATTGAGAATGTTTGGGGCCATGTCAATCTACGAGCTTGGGTTAGTATTTATTTATTGTCGTTTTCTATCTTTCCTTTAGTTAAATGTGCGGTTAAGCATTACGCAATTTGTTTATGTGTTTAGTTTTGATGAACACTGTATTCAGGGTTACTAAAAAGGATAAGACTACAAGGACATCTGTACAAAATTTTCTAATGTTTTTGTTTAGCTAAATCAATTAAAAATCACCAAAAAACCTAATTGAAGGCAAAATAACACAATCAAGCTTAACACAATCGAATTTAAAAAGTTTTGGTTCGTCACTGCAGTCTCATCCTTTGTGGCACACCCTGTATGCGACAAGAAACCTTTTTTAAAGGGAGTGACCGGCAATGTATGGTGGTTGAACTGAGATTGCAGTATTGTAGAGAAACTTTTTAGGATTCATTTGAGACATATTAAACGTTTTAAAGATCTTTAACTGCTGAGTTTGAGCGCAAAGTCGACGTTTAAAATCGTCCGTTTGGGTGGGTACGCTTTGAGAATAGGTTATTTAGTACAAATTCCATAGTAAACTAATTAGATGTTTAGGAACATATTTATCAAAAGTAATTTGTCAATAAAGCAATGTTAAAATCAATTATTTCGTTTTCATCATTATCTATTGAATTTCTTATTTTCTATGAATTTGTTCGCAGATTTTTACAAATTCTCCAAATATCGTCTTTTTATTAGAAATTCCAGCAAATCTGCAGAAAATCTTTGTTAATAATGAGAGATAGAATGTGAATAATTGAAAAAATTACTAATTTTCGAGGATAAGAGTTAATTTTAATTTCTCAACCAGTTCCTGAAAAACGTATTAGTTAAATGTAGATTTTTTTCCCTTTTTTGTCGTCGTTATTTGATAATTAAAAACAACAAATCTCAAAACGTATCCACACAAAAAGATGATTTTAAATTCGACTTTGCGATCAAACTTAGTAATTATACGTCGTAGAAACGTTCTATATGTCTTAAATGAATCCTAAAAAATGTGTCCACAATACTACATATTCAGTTCAACCGCCATACATTGCCCGTCACTCTACGCATTTTTGCGTTGAAGATAATCAAAGGGAATGAATGCCAAACTCATATTTTTAAAGATAATATTGTGGATTCTTTAAATTGACTAAATTGACTGGATTTTTTACAAACAACTTTGTTTGTGTGAAAAAAAAACGGGTGTGAGGTATCTGGTATTTACCAAAAACATTTTCCCAATGAGTCAGGACGACTTCCCAAGTGACGATTTCCCAAGTGTCTATTTCCCAATTGTGCAATTTTCCAAGCGGCATACCTTCCCAAATGTTAGGTTAGACCTTGCGAGGCGCCGTAGGCTGCAACAGGGGCCGAGCACTGAGGCTAGAACAGGTTGGGGGTGCCAAGCGCGGCGGCTAAGACATATTTGGGAAGTTTCCGTTTGGGAAAATACCCATAGAAAGTTTTTCCATGGGAAAAGACCTCTGGGAAAGTACCTATCCTAGTCAGACTATTATTATATGTAGGGAGCAGGACAAGCAGTGGCGCAGTTGGATTTAACCTATGGCATAGATTATCCACCCCTAGTGGTAAATTGTTCTACATTTTATGCAAAAGAATTAAGTTTTTGCAACAAGTTAAACTGTTTAAATCTCTATATCTCTGCAGTCTGCAACGAAATGGTGAAAACCTTTTATATTTCAAACTTAGATTATTTGATCAAACAGAATTCATAGTTTGAAATATCTAAAGTCTATTACATTGGATTGCAAAGAAATAGGGATTAGAAAATCATAGTTTGTTGCAAAAATTCAATTCTTTTTAATCCTTAAAAAAGGCTAAACCAATGAGTTATAGTGGAACGAAATTTTGCTGTCAGAACGATTTAGCCAATTGTTTTTTTTGTTAGAGACACTGTGGACATTTTGCTTTACATGATTAAAACTTAAAGAGCACAATTTTTTAATTATTATAAAAATCTTAGATTCTTGTAGATTTTATTAAAAGTCTAGAATAAATCTACAAAATCCTTGTTTTAGGACAGTCCTCCAAAGCGCTGTTTTGATTTAACAATAAAGGTAATTTTTAATTTCATTTAAAATTTATGCCTCTGAGAGAGAACAAATGTGAAGCGTTTGATTCTTTTTCAACACCCTTTAATTAGATTATATATCTATGTTTATAGTTTTAAAAACAGTTATTTTCAATTGGGATTTCTTATCAAAAGTAAAACCGTAGACAGCCTCTTTAACGGAGGGCTGATGTTACTTAGACTAACCCTTTAATAAAGGGATGAAGTTACGTAGACTGACCTTTAAACAGAGGAATTAAGTTACGTAGACTGACCTTTAAACAGAGGGATTAAGTTACGTAGACTGACCTTTAAACAGAGGGATTAAGTTACGTAGACTGACCTTTAAACAGAGGGATTAAGTTACGTAGACAGTCCCTTTTATAGAGGGATAAGGATATGTAGAAAGTCCTTTAAGAGAGAGCTAAAGTAACTCAGACTGTTCTTTATTAGTAAATGAATAATCATAGCTTCATGTTTCAGGAAACGTTTTCTGGTCGTAATAAATCTAATATCATGTATACATCTTGCATCAAATGGACTTGTCTTGACGATGGACCACAGTCAGGGTTCGCTATGCTAGTTCTTGATATTCCTTCAGGTTGGATACCATTCAGGGGAATAAAGTTCGGATATACAGGGTGTCCCAATAAATATAGGAATTGAAAGCAGACTCGAAGATCGTCTTAGATTTCTGATATTTCATGCATGGCAAAGAAAGAAAAAAGAGGAGACTGTACGTCTTACAAGCTTTACTTAAAGTGGTGCCTTTATGGTGTCTTGAAAATTGACGAAGATATTAAAAATTATGACAATTTTGGTTTATTAAATAAAATGGTACAAATTTTGCAATATCTCCGTCAATTTTGAAGAAACAAAAATGATAGACCACATTTTAAAAATCTCAAGACAAGGCATTTTTGAAATTAGATGTTAAAGCTGAAATACTGCAATAATTGTGTTAATGAAAAAAATGTCGCATGGATCGAAGACGATATCAAAGTCGTCACTGAATTCCTATGTTTATTGGGGCACCCTATATCTTCGGGTCAAAATAAATCAGGGGTAATAAGTTTGAATACACCTACAGGTTAAGCATAATTCAAGTGAATAAAGTTCAAATATACTTTCGGTTCAAAATAATTCAGGTGAATAAAGTTGGTATATATTACTTTTGGGTCAAAACATTAAGGGGAACAAGATCAGATATACCTGATATACTTTTGGGAAAAAATAATTCAGGGGAACAAGTTAAGATATACCTGATATACTTTTGGGGAAAAATAATTCAGGGGAACAAGTTCAGACATACCTGATATACTTTTGGGAAAAAATAATTCAGGGGAACAATTTTGGATTTACTATTGGGTCAAAATAATGCAGGGGGAACAAGTTCAGATATATCTTCTGGTTAAACCTAATTAAGGGGATAAAACTTTGATATAACTTAAAAGGTTGAAGACAGTAAAGACCTGAGTAGACGTCAGTATAATGAAAAAGGGTTACCCACAATTATTGAGACTTCAGAGACTACTGTACTGAATTATATATTCTGCAACTTCAAACTTGTCTCGTCAAATCATTAATTAACCCATAACATAGTTAAGGCAGAAGACTTAATTCAACCTTGTAATCGTCCTTCTTAAAGAGTTTCAGGTCGTCTTTACAGTCTCATCCTTTGTGGTTAACCCTGTACTTGCAACAACGTTTTTCAAAACAAATTCTTTCGACATTAATAAACAAAACCAATTAATAAATATTTTTTGAACATTTTTAATTTTAATCAGGTTACCTTCTTCTACAGCCTGATGCATTACAGATTGTTAGATCAAAAAAAATACCTCAGGAAAGGCGACATTTACAAACTGTCTGTGAAACACACATTTTAAAACATTTTAAGGGAAATTTCGAAACAAATGCGAAATTTTGGAGACCATTTTTTTGGCGAAATATGCGAAATTTTCGCTTGAAACCTTAGTTCAAACTTTAAGGGACTGTGAGGGTCATTTCAATTGACCTCTTCGTCTGATTAAGTATGAACTAGATTTCCATATTTTAGTTTTTTTAAACTATTTATTCCTGGACATTCCTTGCTTATAAAAAGCAATGGAGAAATTAAAAGAATTAGCACTTTTCGAGTCAGCAAACATCTCCCACTTTTTTCAGATTAAGGTTTCAAGGGATGAAAATTGTAAATCGGGAATTTGTATTAAAAGTTAAATGAAATTACGCTTTCATGTCCCTTATCAAAATAAAAAAGGTTTAAAATTTTCTTTAAGAATTGCGCCGTATATGCTTAAACAAAGGAAAATAAGGGAGGTGGTGGTAAGTGGTATAAATATAAATTTACAGGACAATAACAACGAGTTTTTTACCAAAAAATTTTCAATTCTAGGATTTTATCCTTTAAAATATCTTTAAAAGCTTAGAACAAATGTAAATTGTCTGTTAGTTGGTTGACGCTGATATGGAGAAAGAAGGGAAAACTATTTGGTATTTTGATCATATTCCCGCCAAAACACAATGCTTTGATCAAACTATTACGTAAGTTTTTTTATTTGTACAGAGTAGTAATTTTGATTGTTGGTCTATCTTTTTGATCGAGGCTAAAATAATTAAAACAAAGAAAGTAAACGATAACCATTCAATTGGTTCTGTGTTACACTATGTTTTTTGAAGCTTTTTACGGTGCTGTTTTACAGGCGCGTACACAGGATTTTAGCCAGGGGGGGGGGCAAGATTTCGCGTGAAGCTCGAAAAAATGTTGCTCCCCTGGGCGATTTTTGTCCCCCCCCCCGGTCTTTAAAATGCTGTTATTAAGTCTATATTCATGTCCCCTATGTACTCCATTGTAGTCCCAATTCAAGGACTATATATCATAATGTATCCCACTGTATAGTTCTATAGTATTCTCTATATAGTCCTGAGTAGTTTCCTGAGACTACTCCCCTTTATAGTGTAAGGACTATTATTACGTATCCCTCTGTATTTGCGGAAAGAAACTTTTAAACTACTTTTAAAAGTGATAAACACCATTTCAAAGATGAGGGCAAGCTGCTTTAGATAAACCCACAACATTTGTAAAAACTCACTTTATCATTCTGGCGTAATAAACTGATACTACTTTTTTCATATTTAGATTTTATGATGTTAATACTTCTTAAGCTGATGTCTTAGACCTTTGATAAATTAATAATTAATTCTGCTCAATTTAAAGATCAAATTTTAAAATGTCAACAGTTTTCAACATCAGATTGTTGATTTAAAGGGAGTGATCGCCAAAACTTTTAGGGGGGGCCCTAAACGAAGTCGGAAATTATTGCTACTAATTTTAATTCCATCTGTAGCTAGGGTTGGTAATCGTTTTTGAAAACGATCGTTTAACGATCGTTTTTTGCTTCGTTAAACGATCATTTTTAAAAACGATCGTTTCGTTTTCTCAAAAAAACGATCGTTTTTAAAACAACCCACTCGTTTTGAACTGTGAGAAAACGAAGATCAATCGTTTTTGAAAACGATCATTTTCAGAAAAACGATAAGCGACCGTTTTTTATACGATTGTTTTTTAATAAACGATCGTTAAAAAATAACGATCGTTTTTGAAAAAAAAAATTATCATTTTTACGACGTCCTGAAGATAGTCATAAATGTCGTCTTTAATTAGATTTATCAAATGTCGTCTTACATGCCGTAGCAGTTATAAAATGTTCAGCGGAATTGAATTGAATTGAAGAAATTTGTTCTACTTTTGAGAGTGCAGAGCCGCCATGAGCCCCACAAAATGGTCAATATGAACTTTAAAACCTAATTCTTTATTTGTTTTATATATGCTTGAAATTTGGCACACAAGAAATTAAAGTATAAGATATTAAAAATATTAGGTTTTGATCATAATTGTTTAGTTAATGAAAGGTCATCCTTAGAAGACTGATTTGATTAGTGATTGGATAAGGTAATGATTGATAATTACGTCACATAAAGATAATTAATTCTAAAGATCGAAAGAAGGACTGTAGTCTCCAAATTTACGGTTATTATCAAGAAGGGTAGTCGTTAACGATCGTTAACAAAGGGTAGTCGTTAACGAAGGGTAGTCGTTAACGATCGTTAACGAAGGGTAGTCGTTAACGATCGTTAACAAAACGACGAACTTTATAAAAACGATCGTTTTGAAAAACGATCGTTTTTTTAAACGATCGTTTTTATAACGATCGTTTAAAAAACGACTGTTTTTAAAAAACGAACTTTTAAAAAAAACGATCGTTTTTAAAAACGATCGTTTCGTTTTTCGATTTTCCTCTACGTTTTCTTAACGAAACGATCGTTTTTTTCAAAAATCAAAACGTTACCAACCCTATCTGTAGCATCTATAAGGAGAAAATGGTTAAAAACGCTTACTACCCTTAACCCTGAGCACGAAGAGCTCAAGTTGTAACTCTGTAAACGTCGTAACATATCATAATCATCAATAATCATCAATCATCAACCAAGATCACGTCATCGATCTAAAACTGCATCTACCTGTTAGTCATCCTGGATCTCAACTGTTCGTACCCTAGCGTGCTCTACTTGATGAATATTTGATGCCTCAGTGCAAAACACTACTTTTTTCAGGTCAAAACTTTAAAGAAAAGATCAAATCACAAACTAATACGAACTATAAAATAAATCTTAAGTAAATTAGAATAAGGCGCGTAGGCCAGAGAAATATCTCATTAAAAGTTCAGCGGCAAAGTACTACAAAGAGCGGGAAATACAAAATCTGACCAAATCGTCTTCATATATAAAATCTATCAATACCTCAGTTAGTGTTCAGTGGATAAACTACTCGTAGATTGCTACCACAAGCCTAGCATGATACTCCGAAACGCGGAAACCGAGTCAAATATAAATATCTAATCAACATCATCTCTCAACAAACTACAGACAATCTAGTTATGACTAGGCCTACGCTGGATCCGTTCCCCGGGCTCAAGAGCAAATCAGAACTCTCCACCTCGGATTGTGGGCCCGGGAAAACCTGATAGTACGAAAACTAGTAATTCTAAGGTTTCATATTTTTATTCAACTACAAAGCACGAGATAATACAAATAAAAAATGTAAACTAACATATTTAAGTCACAAATAAACAATAAGAAAAGAATATACAGGGTGCTGATTTTTTTGTATGTAAAAAAACTTTGTTGAAATGGCATTATTAAAGTAGTGTTTAAAGGTAATTGTTCAGCATTTTGAAGCAGAATTTGGAAGGTTAAAACTATTCTATTCAATCATAACTCTTAACACAAGTAAATTCAATTATTGCATTATTCCACCCAAACTGTAAATAATGCAATGAAATATAATACAATATTGTTTATAATGTTTTCTTATTTTTCGTTGAAACTTGATTTTACGAATGAACCTGGATTTTCAAACATTTCTTGAAAAATATTAAAATGGAAAATTTCGTCTTCTCAAAATTTCAGAAATGCGTTTTCTCAAAAGTTTCATCGCATCAAATAATATAAAGAAATATTATAAGGTATTAACTTCGTGCAGTCAGTGACAAAAAAATGTTATACATCTGTAGATTATTTAAACCTTACTTCATTCTAAAAAAAAGTAGACCAGGGGTCCATAAATTATTATTATTGTCCTCAGAAGACCCGGGGTCAATAAATAATTATTATTGTCCTCAGACTACCATGGGTCTAAAATAATTATCTTTGACCTCAGACAGCCAGGGGTGCAAAATAATTATTATTGTCCTCAGAAGACCCGGGGTCCATAAATAATTATTATTGTCCTCAGACTACCAGGGGTCTAAAATAATTATTATTGTGCTCAGACTACCACGGGTCCATAAATAATTATTATTGTCCTCAGACTACCAGGGGTCTAAAATAATTATTATTGTGCTCAGACTACCACTGTCTATAAATAATTATTATTGTCCTCAGACTACCAGGGTCCATAAATAATTATTATTGTCCTCAGACTACCAGAGGTCTAAAATAATTATTATTGTGCTCAGACTACCACAGGTCCATAAATAATTATTATTGTGCTCAGACTACCAGGGGTGCAAAATAATTATTATTGTGCTCAGACTACCCCGGGTCCATAAATAATTATTATTGTCCTCAGACTACCAGGGGTCCAAAATAATTATTATTGTGCTCAGACTACCCCGGGTCCATAAATAATTATTATTGTGCTCAGACTCCCACGGGTCCATAAAAAATTATTATTGTGCTCAGACTACCACGGGTCCATAAATAATTATTATTGTGCTCAGACTACCACGGTTCCATAAATAATTATTATTGTGCTCAGACAGCCGGGGGTCCAAAATAATTATTATTGTGCTCAGACTACCACGGGTCCATAAATAATTATTATTGTGCTCAGACTACCACGGGTCCATAAATAATTATTATTGTGCTCAGACTACCAGGGGTCCAAAATAATTATTTTTGTGCTCAGACTACCACGGGTCCAAAATAATTATTATTGTCCTCAGACTACCACGGTTCCATAAATAATTATTATTGTGCTCAGACAGCCGGGGGTCCAAAATAATTATTATTGTCCTCAGACAACAGGGGTCCATAAATAGTTATTATTGTCTTTCTTTAGACGATATGATCCTGATGCCAAAGGTCCATAAATATTAATTATTGTCCTCAGACGATAATATGCTGTTGGCCAGGGGTCCATAAATAATTATCATTGTCCTCAGACGACCAGGGGTTTATATATAATTATTATTGTCTTTAGACGATATTATCCTGTAGCAAATCTGTCTCGAACAAGACAAGCTCTCATCATTGAACCTCAGAGACCGGAGAAATTCTTTATCAGGTTAAACTTTGTTTCTTTATTCTTAAAAGTATATTTTCTGACCCACCCTTACAAAGATATCATCGTGACCTCGTAGCTCCTCTAGTTTTGATTTTACGCACAAGTATTAAAACAGCAATTTATCTGTTTACAAACAAAGAAAATAACAACATTTGTGTTCAATTTGGGGTCAGTTTTCTAACATTGACGGTTTTTTACTCCCAAACTGCTCCAAATAATGTGATTTATTTATTCCATTACAAAATTATATTTTCGAAAACTTTGCTTTTATTAAATTTCGCTAATTTTTTTCTCTAATTAAAAATATTACATTATTTTTCTAATTGTTTTGGTTAATACCTTTGGTCAGAGCAAACACTTTTATAAAGCATACAATTTTGAAATAGGATGTAGATCTCATATTCTTGAAGACCCTCTTAACATTAAGTCTTTTAAAAAACATCCCTTTCAAAATTGTAATCCTTGTTAATTTAGGACTTTATATTGCAATTCTTGTTCATTTAGGACATTTAATTGCAATCCTTGTTTATTTAGGACATTTAATTGCAATCCTTGTTTATTTAGGCCATTTAATTAAAATCTTTGTTTATTTTTTTATTTAGGACATTTAACTCCACAGCTCTCTACATCTTGAGTGTGTGTGAGGTAAATAAGAAAAGTATTTAAAGAGACTATATCAGCGTAATTTAAGGTTTAAAGAGAGCAATATCCGATTTACAATGGTACCCTTTAAATATTTGTTGTTCGTTGAGTACAAAGATAGTTGTTTGTAAACTTATCGAAGCCCGCTTGTACTCAGCTGCATCAGTGAGCGCTATGTGCAATCTAAAGTTAACACAGCGCAGACAGGAATTTGCAGCTGATTACAAGTTTCGCTAAGTTCACACATATATTGTGTACCCGACGAACACACAAAGGTTTAAAGGGTACTGGTGTAAATCGGCCATTACCCTCTTTGCGCGGATCGAGTATCATTTGAAATTACGCTTACAGTCCCTTTAAAAGGTGTTTTATGATATTTGATATCATCATATCATGGCACCGTTATCTAAACCGTTTGTTTGGTTCTGTCTTTTTCTTATTCAACTGTGCAATCTTGTTAAAATTGACGTAAACTATCAAAAAAATTCACCATTAAATGCTTTTTTAGTTTGAAAAATTATTTTAAAGTTTTATCCAAAATTTAAACTTGTTTGGAGGAAAAATTAAAATCGAATGATCAGTCGTCGTCGTCGTATATATCAATACAATGAGAACGTTTTTTATTTCAATTTAGTTTTTTACCAATGCAAACTTTCAAACAGCAGAGACACATGAGCAAGGAAACAAAGAGAAGTTGTCAATGAACATCTTCTCTTTGTTTACTTTTTTTAACTTGAAATTTGATAATAATTGTTAGGGATTAAAGCATTATTGATAAAAAGTTGTTTTTATTGTAATGATATAATCGCCGACCACTGTATGATCTCGATATTGTGCATTTTAATTCAATAAATCTAATATGGGTATAATTATTGGTATCTTTCCAAACATTCCTTTTTCAATCTTTTAAATTATTTTTGAAAAGTTACTTTTTTAAATGTTCAAAATTATTTTTATATTATTAGGTCTGTGGGAGCTACCAGTGTCCTTACTGTCCGTACTACAGTGGAGGAGCTAATTTTATTAATTTTTCTTTTATACTCAGTACTATCATTCTTATCCTTAGTTCATTCATTCATACTTAGTACTATCATNGTATTATCCTTCTGATCCTTAGGTCATTCATCCATACTTAGTACTATCATTCTTATCCTTAGGTCATTCATCCATACTTAGTACTATCCTTTTCATCCTTAGTTCATCCTTCCTTACTCAGCATCATCATTAATTTTATGCTTCAATAGAATTTGGTTTATTTTTTAATTTGTTAATCGCAATTTCTCTTTTCCCCATTTTTAAATGAATATTTCAAATGATATTATGTATGCTATCATTTGTCTTTTTCATATCTTATTATTTCTGTGTGCGATTTTTTCTTTCTTTTTTGGACAAATTTTAAATTTCGATGGATGCCATTTCTCGGTGCATTTATAAATTCAAAAGAATCTTGATATCTTTTTAGAATGAAAAATTTCTCTATAAATATCTTTATTCATCTGGTTTAAGATGTTTCTAATAGTTTCTCTAATTATTTCTCTAATTTTTTCTAAAATAATGTTTTTGATTGTATGATTCTTTTTTTAAGAATTTGTAATCATTTAAAAAAAAGATAGTATCCCGACTTATAATATGAATTTTCTCATGGTTTAAATGAATGTTTGAATGATCATTGATAGTTTAAATTTTCATTTTATATTTCTTAAATTGTAAATTTAATTATTTTATTATTATTGTAGTCGAATTGTGCATTTTTTTTAAATTGAAAATTGTAAATAAACATATTTTAAAGTTTTCTGGTTTGATTTAAAGTTGTGAAATAAATATTTTTAAATTCTACTTTTTTATAATTTTGAAATTCTTCAGAATTATATTTTAAAAGGCTATCAGGGCTCGTCGCGTCTGTCTTCTATTTTAAATTTTAAATGATGCTCAATCAGCTTTTTCTCATCGATAAGAGAATGAGAACTAATTCCGCGGATTTACAATTTTCAAAATTTTATGAAATCAAAACTTTTGGAGACAACATTTAAAAAAAGTTTCCTGGTGTCATGTGAGGTCCCGCAAAAATTCGGGTATAATCGGTTCAGCCGTTTTTGACGTTTATCGGATACAAACAAACCCCAGACAAGCAAAATATACATATATATAATGTATTTTATCTACTAAAAAATACTGAATACAAACAAAGTACAGTTCTACATCTTCACAGGTCATTCCATTAAACTATTGCTGCAAGCTGGAGGATGAGTTCCAACAACTAAACCTAGTTATATTTCATCTTTAACTTTTGTTTCCATACCGTTACTTTTTGCTCGAAGGTTAAAAGGTACGTATCGACGCAAACTTTCTGTGCAGAAATGTTGCAATCTACTTCCTTTTGTTAATTGCTTTCAAAAGAGCTAAAAGTAAGTAAGTAAGTAAGTAAGTAAGTAAGTAAGTAAGTAAGTAAGTAAGTAAGTAAGTAAGTAAGTAAGTAAGTAAGTAAGTAAGTAAGTAAGCAAGTAAGCAAGTAAGTAAGTAAGTAAGTAAGAAATTAAGTGAGTAAGTAAGTAAGTAAGTAAGTAAATAAGTAAGTATTTAAGATTTATTAGAGATATATCAAGATCATAATACATATTTTACTATGATTAACATTCTCATAAGAATAAAATTAAATATATCATGGGTTTTATCTCAAAATAAGATAGGAGTATATCATAGGGAGTTTAATTTTGTTCTGCATATAAGGAATAGCAGATTTTCTCTATTTATCCGTTCTAGTATAGTTGACAGTAAATAGTTCAACATTCCGTAGCTGGTGGTTGTGAGCAATTGGTTCTACAAGGAATTGCCTTTGAGATTTCGGGCATTTTTTAGCAAAGGAAAACTCTCCATGTCCTTGACGTTTCTATTTCTAGGACGGATAGAGCAGACCGATAAAATAAAATTTTGAAATCCAATGACTGGGAGTATAGGTCTAAACAAAGATTTAGTCGCGTTAAGGTAGAATAAGGCATTCAGGTGCAGTATGAATATGAGTTATCGCGAAAAAACGATGGGGGGGGTCGTGGTGTCCCCCCCCCCAATAGCGTTAATTCATTGTGTAACATAAGAAGGTCTTGAAATTCCAGGTTTTCATTCCGTCAGGCCAACGAATCCGAAGAGGCTGGCGACCAGGAAGCATTGTTTCATCTTTTTTTGCCCCTTCAGTGTTAGTCCTCCAGACAGCTGTTCTTTTAATCCTAAGTTCAAGTTTATTTAAAGTTGCATCAATAATTTACAATTATGTTAATAGGCACCCAAATCTAAACATGTACAGTATTTGCATTCAGTTGTACTGTGCAGGCAAAACGATAAAGGAAATTTTGGATGTTAACAGATCAGCAAGAAAATGGTTAAGATAAGGTTCATAATAGGAAAAAGATAAAAGTCTCTATAATAGTACAGCACGTCTATATAATTGACAAATACTAACTCATACCTAGAAGCTTGTCTCTTGACATCGCAAGGTTTCCTGAACATTAAACTAAAGTACTAACCATAAAACTCCGGAATAGGAAGTCGATTGTTGGACTCAAATTATGTATTTAAGTAGTCCATTGAACTTGACACACAGCAGTTGTGCAGTGTGAACAGACCCATTTTAGGTAATATGGGATTAGATAAGTTACTAGTAAAACTATTTGCTCTGTAAACTGTACCACCAAGAAATACAATTAATTAATGGTTAAATGTCGTCTTTCTATTCCACAGGTGTTTGGTTCCACTGCACCATGCTGTATAAATGATAATTAGGTACTGACACAACCTCATCTTTATTTCTTTTCTTTGTAATTTGTAAATTAAACATTAAAAATAATTCAAAAAGTTCTTTATCAGATGAAGTTTTAATATTTTTAATATGGATTGATCATTATTTCAAGTTGGAATTTTGTCAAAAAGTTACATATAATAACAAACATAATTACATACAGAGTGTCCAACGAAACATGACAGTTGGTTAATAGTTTTGAATGTCTTCCTCCATATACTTTTTTAGATATTTCAGACATTTTGCAGTTTATTTAGCTAAACAAGTCTTGTGCTCAAATAAATTTTATTTTGAAATCAATTTTATTATAATATTCTCTTTGGTATCAAACAACTTGACAAGTTATGGAAGAAGACATTTAAAACTATTTACCAACTACCATGTTTCGTGGGACATAGTTTATTGTATACATACATACTTTATTGTCGGTAGATTGAGTTGAGAAACCGGGTTGAATGATGAAGTATAATTCTAAATAATCCGGGAAAATGATAAGTCGTCTTTATATTTTCATTAAATTAAAACTAGATCTGTTACAAAGAAAAATAATTGATAATATTCCTAAAGAATATTGTTTTGAAAGTTTTTACCAACAGAGAATAATTTTGTGATTTCAAGTGACCGTCCAATTAGAGAGGGGTATATGCCCGATTCACAACTTTAGACTTGTATCTAGTCAAGTCCCTATAGTCTATTATACCTGGCTGGTCGCACCCACCACTATAGTCTATTATACCTGGCTGGTCCCACCCACCACAATAGTCTATTATACCTGGCTGGTCACACCCACCACAATAGTCTATTATACATGGCTGGTCCCACCCACCACAATAGTCTATTATACCTGGCTGGTCCCACCCACCACTATAGTCTATTATACCTGGCTGGTCCCACCCACCACTATAGTCTATTATACCTGGCTGGTCGCACCCACCACAATAGTCTATTTTACCTGGCTGGTCCCACCCACCACAATAGTCTAGTATACCTGGCTGGTCGCACCCACTACTATAGTCTATTATACCTGGCTGGTCACACCCACCACCATAGTCTATTATACCTGGCTGGTCACACCCACCACCATAGTCTATAATACCTGGCTAGTCACACCCACCACAATAGTCTATTATACCTGGCTGGTCACACCCACCACCACTAGTGGGATTAGCACTAGAAACAATTTTGTTGCTACACCCATCTTAACAAAATAAAAAATGTCATTTTTCGATTCTGAGGAATATTGAAATGGTTCATCTAAAAAGTTATTAAAACGCGAGCAAGAGTTCTTTTTCTTTTAAACTAACTTTAAGCGCGGTCACTTATATAATTTGTATATGTTTGTGTGAATATTACATGCTTTACTGCAGCATAACACCAAGAGGGTATTTTGAATGCAAACGTTTAATATTTTGACAAATATTTGTTTTGTATTTTTGACAAGTTTAATCATGTTACACATGTCTGAATTATAATTATAAAGCTATTTAAGATTTGTTTCCACTGACTACGCTTCCAACCAACCCTTAGGCTATAGTGCATTAGAAAATTATTTATACAAAATCTCCTCTGAGTGACTATTTCCCTAAAGTAAGCAAGTTTCAAAGGGTCCTCTTTCTAGAAAAAGACGTTAAACTAAAGGCATTGCATTGTAAAATATATAAGTTATATACAAATTTTTAAAAGAAAGCTCATAACAAAAAATTAGCCTGCTAAAAAAAGGTCGAATAAGAATTTAATTACTTTTTGTTTCTTACAAATAATAATATCTTAATTGTTAATATATCTCTTTTTCAAGGGCTTTCTAAAGAAAGCTTCATCGCTCTGGGCCGTAGTAAATTTAAATTCAAACAGGACCTGTCCAGTTTGTACCGGCCTGCCAGATAACAGCATGTACTGACCCGATCCTTTGGTATAGTACGTCCCCCTAACCAGACTAACATACGACAGGGGTCAATTTTCTTGGCATAGTCCCGTCGGAGGGCTAACTTTGACAACTCCCATGGCGCGTTCAGACTTTTTACAGTACCCGGCCTAATCCTAGGCCTATTTGACAGACCCCACTGGCTTAGTCCACCGTGTTATGTAGATCTTAAGCTAAAATAACAGTATAAGTTATAAGCTATTTTGTATTTTTTTAAACACCGACTTTTGGACCTTCCTGAACGATGTACCTTCATTATACCAAACCCAGATATGCATATTTTTATTAATCCATTTTTCCCCCCCTTTTTTATTCTTGATAACTAATTGGGGTTACTTTAGAATCCTATAATAGATTTATATCTGTTGCCTGTGTTGGATATAACATCAAAGTTTTCAAAATACCAAATATAAAAAATGAACTGTGTACTAATACTTAATACTACTTTAATATGTAATTACCTTTGGAAATCTCAGGTTTAACTGAAAAATATTTTAAAATGCTTCATATATATATATATATATATATATGTATGTATGTATGTATATATATATATATGGAAATTAGGACAAGCATGTAAACGAATAAATGTCAACGACAGCTTTTTTCAAGGTAATTGTTTAATATTCAAAGAAAGAGTTACTGGACAATCATAAACTTGTGTTCAATTTCTTATACAGTGCATGGTCAAAATTGAAAGCGAAAGTCGTCATCATTGTTTTGATATAATCCCCAACCACTAGGTATCTTAACAAACTTTTTCACGGAGTAATTAGCCGATGTTGCCAACAAAAATTTGCCTGAAAAAGGTAAATTATATTATTTTGGGAAACTCGGCAGAATCACGGGAGTGTGAAGCTTGGTTTTGAGATTCTCTTTGACTGAAAGTGAAAACTATTTGAAAATAAAAGTAGAATAATCCATTGTATGAATGAATAGTGAACATGTAATGAATAATTTATGTAATCTGCTCTTGACCCAGGATATTTAAATGTGCATTAACGAAAACTGAAAGGAAAATTCACTTAAAAATCGTTGCAGTGCAAAAAGTGTTTAAAAGGCCAAAAGACTCAATTCCTTTATGGTATAATATGAAATGAAGTATTAATCTCTGTTTGTGTGACTGTTATTTTGGATGTTCGATCCTATGAACTCATGAACCCCTTAGCTGATTTGCCTCTAATTCTTTATTAGTATAAACCTAGGGAATATTCTTGGCCTTTAATTATTAAAAGCTTGCAAATTGGCCACAAATAAACTTTAAATTCAGCGATAAAAAAGTCGCTATTTTTGCAATCTTTAAATCACAAAATAAATATTCTCTAAAATTGTTTTTTTTTTTGAATATCTGATCCATTTTTAAAATATTTTTAACACTGGTTGGTGCATCTATTCTTGTTTACAAATTCCGCCCAGAGAGAACTGGTTTCAATATGTACGCATCATACTGGAACACGGCTCTAATAAATTTAATGAATTTGCGCATTTTTTGTATTAGAATTGAGAATTATATCATTGTATACAATAAAACTTTCATATTTTGATTACTCAAATTTGTTTACAGGTTGGGAAAATTCTAAACAATAACAAAGTTACAGCAATTTGAAAATTAGCAAGATTGAAAGGACACCCTGAATAATCAGTAATCACTCCGGTAATCACTGATTCAGGATACGTGGTTGAACCGTCTCTTGAACTAGCTATGATTCATTAAATCCAGATATATTATAAAAGAACATAAAATTTGAAAAATGCATTGTACTCTCATTGTAAGGTAATTATGAATCTGATAGCATTGTTATATTTTTTAAAACTAAAAACTCTACATTCGTTGAATTAGTTCCTCACCTAAAATTGTTCTGAATTATTTAAGGCACCTTCTAAATAACGAACAAATTTATTTTATAAAAAATAAATCACCCTTTTCAATAGATAATCTACAGTATAAAAAATAGATTACATTAAACAACATACACACATGTTACACTACAATATATCTTATAGAGGTTAAATATTATTCAATAACTGTAACATATACGTCCCAAAAAATGCACATAATGGGATATGTTACATTTTAGATTTTATTTTTGATGCAAATTGAATTATTTATCGTCAATTCAATATTAGAATTTGACTGGAAGAGCCCCCAGGAATATTAAAATTTCACGGATAGGCTCCCCCAGGATTTTAAAAATTTAACTGATAGGGACCCACAGGAAAATTATAATTTGACTGGAAGGGCCCCTGGGGATGGTTTGCAAACATAAAATGTCGGGGTTCCACTGTATGATTTTAGGATTTCTTCTATCGCAGATTTTACACACTCCTGAAATATTGAATTAGTATATAGAGCTTTATAATCAACAACCTTTTTTACAAATTATCATCGTTCGTTCGTTAATTTTTCTAAACTACACCACTGTGCACGAATATTTTCTTTCGTTATTTTTACTAAACTACACTACTGTGAACGAATATTTTCGTTCGTTAATTTTACTAAATTACACCACTGTGCACGAATATTTTCGTTCTTTAACGATACCCAAATCTAATCGACGCATTTATCAATAAAAGACCCCAGTCTTTTGGTTAACCTTTCCATTCCATTAAACTCTTTTTATAGCAATAATTCTAAAATTGCAAAGGTTTTTTTCTATTTAGTTTCTAGTCCTGTTCGTTTGAACATGAACAGCCTGTGTATATACAAACTATACGGACTATATGTAAAAATATTATCAATTTCAAAATTATAATAGGAGCAAAGGAATTGAGTCTTTGGAACAAAATCAAATATTTAAACCTCAATATCTTAAGACTCGATATTGTAAACCTTTGATATTTCAAACTCAGATTATTTGATCCAACAGAATTCATAGTTTGAAATATCTAAGGTTTGCAGCATTTGGTTCCAAAGATATAGTGATTAGAAAATCAGAGTTTGTGGCAAAGACTCAATTCCTTTGAGATTCTCAAGCTCCTGTCGGATATAATCTTTTTCAGATTGGTTGATCTGTTTAATACAATATCTGGAGACAGGAACATGATATAATGTCTTATATGTATCCTTCAACGCCTGAGAATCTCAGGTTCCATCCTATACCCCCTTTCATTTTTCCTTTAAAGTCCCATCAAGCTAACAATCAAAAAAGATAGTCTTCAAATGTACATATGATCTGTCAACAAGAGAAAAAAGGTTTACACGGCCGGAGAGTCATTAATGTATGAAATAATAGTTCAAATATCCATCCAGTCATCTCTAAAGTCTGATACTAAGTTAGTATTTCTGTATTTAAGCTGACCTGCTTGAGAAGTGTCACTGTACAACCTCCAAATCCCCCGCCGGTCATTCTACTTCCATACACACCATCTACCTGCAGTACACAATCTTAAAATGGATATTAAAGA
Organism: Eurytemora carolleeae; assembly: GCF_000591075.1. NCBI lineage: Eukaryota > Metazoa > Arthropoda > Copepoda > Calanoida > Temoridae > Eurytemora > Eurytemora carolleeae. Next base: position 2,812 of record NW_019397725.1, on the reverse strand, counting down.
AAATATTAAAGGGAGTGTCTGGCTATACATGGTAGTTGAGCTGAAAGTGCAGTATTGTAGAGAAAAACTTTAGGATTCATTTGATACCTATGAGATATTTTACAGTGTAAGTTTTTAAATAAGAGCGTGAAGTAGTTTTTACATTTCTTTAATAACATGGACAACACATGTAACAAATACTATTCTACAAACTAGTTACATGTAAACAAATAGTATTAAAAATAATACTTTCTAGCTGAAGGGCTCTGCTTTGCCCGTAAAAAATAATTTGAAAAAAAAATTTTGAAAAAAAATTTGAAAAAAAATGTTTTAAAAAATTTTGAAAAAAAATGATTTCGATTTGTTTAGCCTATAACACCCCCCTGCCACCCATGAGTGCCAACAAAAAAAATTCAGCCCATTCGGTCCAGCCATTTTGCCGGCTATAGGCAACATATATATACGAATGTCTATATAGATTGATTAGGATAAAAAAGCGAGTACATTATATGATTTTAATGTATATAGTTGAGTTGAGAATGTTAAAATTCACAGAGGTTACATAAAAATAGAAGAAGTCAAAATATTTTTGTTGCAAATCCCGGATTCAAGCATTGATCTCCATCATACAGCGAAACCCTTAATAACGAATACATCAGAAGAATTTATCAAATGTCGTCTTGACAATTTTTCAATGAGTTTTATGCTATATTACGTAAATTTCAGTATTTGCGAAAATAAATTAATAGCCATGAATATGCAGGAACAGTTTTAAAGAGTTCCATATAATCATTTAATTTAAAAAAAATTAAATATCTGCAACATTCCATTATCAGAAAGTGAAGAATACGACATTTGATGAATTCTTTCGATATATTCGTTATTAAGGGTTTCACTGTATGTAAGATGATTGAATAAATTTAATTCGATATCCCGTCATATTGTGATGGTTAATGGTCATTAACTGGTGAAATCAGTTTAATTCGATATCCTGTCATATTGTGATGGTTAATGGTCATTAATTGGTGAAATCAGTTTAATTCGATATCCCGTCATATTGTGATGGTTAATGGTCATTAATTGGTGAACTCAGTTTAATTGACAGATCAGACATTTATTCTCAAATTTAAAAGTGCCCACATAGATATCAAGATTAAGCATTCAAGATTAGGACTATATTCACTCAAAAGTTCGGATCTCTGAATAATTATCTTCTTAATTCTTTCAAAGTTTTTGATAATTTTAACTGTTACAGATTATACAATGCTTAGAAACTTATCTAATCAAAAGAAACAAAAACTAATTGTTTGCAAATATATGGCATTTTTATAGATACTTTATAGAAGACTTGTTAGAACATTGGAAGAAACGAACCCCATTTATTATTATACATTATTAATAATTTTTGAAATTTATGAAAAAGTTATTTGTTTTAAAACTACAATGAGAACCAGAAACTCCGGAATTGGAAGACGCCTTAAAAACTCAATTTATGATTTTAAATAGTTCAATTGACATGAGAAATAGCAATTGTGGAGTGCATACAGACGGCCATTTCACTTAAAAATTTATTTTCAACCTACTGCCAAAACTATTTGCGTTGTAACCACAATAAATACACTTAATATTACTGAAATATCGTCTTCCTATTTCACAGTTTTTTGGATCTCATTGTACCTTGAGAGCAGCTTCTACAAGTTGATCTAGTTCTGGACATGAAACCTCGAAATCATCTCTAAAATTCATAATTTCATTAATTAAGAAGTTTCACGCTATGTACTCTTTTAAAAAACTATCGTTTCGTTTTATAAACGACGAAGGAAAAACGAAAAAACGATATATTAATTTTTAGTTTTAGTTCGTCGTTTCGTTAACGAAGATTGGCCGTTTTTATTTTTTTTTGGTCGGGAAAAAACGATCTCATAAAAAACGATAGTTATTTTTTTTCAAAACGAATGGCCCTTTCGTTGTGGCCCATCGTTTTTTTCTAAAAACGATACGATCGTACGTTTTTTAGAAAAAAAAACGAAAAAGGAAACAAAAAATGTTTTCGATCGTCTTTAAAAATGATTAAAACCCCTATCTGAACGTGAGATAAAAATAATGAAGTTCATATCAAATATTTTCACTTAATCCTTAAATAGAAATACAAAATATAATGATATTTTAAGCTATATCTATATAAGAATAAGTATAACCGATATTAAGAAAAAAAAGACGAAGAAGTTCGGAGTTATTTTCTGATTTCTTTGAATTACAACTTTTTCCGAAAAAAAAATACAAAAAAAACTGATAATTAGCTGTTTTGGTACCTTAATGAGTTATGGCTTTCCACCATGAGTTTACCAAACAGCTGATAATTAGCTTTATCCAAAGCATCAGCTGCTTCTACAGTTCTGATCATAAAATAATTATTATAAAATTCAAAAATATCATATCAATAATTTTATTAGAAAATTATAATTATGATCATTTTATCATAGATAAATTAGTATTAGTTTATTTATCATAAAATAATTTAATACAGTTAAATCCTAAATAAGCCATACATCGAGAGAATTCATAAATCATATTCTTCACCATCTGATAATGGAATGTTGTAGATATTTAGTTTTTAATTAAATGATTAGGAGATCTTTAAAACTGTTCCCGCATATTCATGGATATTTATTTATTTTCGCAAATACTGAAGTTTAAGTGAAAAAGTATATAAAATCCATTGAAATATTGTCAAGACGACATTTGAAAAATTCCTTCGATGTATGGCTCATTTAGGGTTAAACTGTAGCTAATCAGATTCTGGGATGGGGTTTTAATTAAATTAAATTAATCA
>NW_019397724.1:58048-81280 GCF_000591075.1 Eurytemora carolleeae | reverse complement strand
AATAATCGATGACTATTGTTTGTAATATCTGAATGATTTGTTTGGAATAAAATTGATTTGTTTACGATCCGAGTTGAATGTTGCATCTTTCTGAATTTGTATGGGAACTACGTTCTTCGGTATTAGTCGTTTTTAACAATTTTCTCTTTATAGACGCAACAGATAGAAGCAAGATTAGTAGCGATCAAAAGCCCTTTTTTTATTGCCTTAAGCCTATACCCCCTTTCATTTTTCGCTAACACTCCCTTTAAAAGCCTGAAGCTGTATTCCTGTGCCCAAGTTTAGTAAAATCTTTAATCCTCAGATAGAAATATGCGATTAAACACTTTATAAAGTTTTGAAGATTCTTTGTTGCAGGGTTTCTTCGATATCCCTGTAGATAATCTGTATGCTGAACCTGCAGTTCTTAAATGGATAAAGGAGAATATAGAGGAGTGGAGGAATGCTATTATTGTAAGGTTAGTTTATCAGCTTTCAAACATTTCATATTTTTCATATTTTTTCAGTTTTTAAAATTAAAAACATTGATATCTAATTCTTACTTTCTTGTGAATTGTGACACATTGTTGATCCGACAAGGCTTTAAAGGGGACCGTTGTGAATCGGACATTGTCATCTTTTCACCTAGTATCACTTGAAATTGCGCTTATAGTCCTTTGAATACGAAAAGTTTATCCACAGTTTAATTTTGACGTAGGATTGTAAATTTATACATTTGATAATATTGTGAGTTAAACTAAGGACAACCAGAAAACCAGTTTAATTATAAGCAATAACATGAAAAATAAACAAGATCGATATTCCCGAGCAGGACTGGAGGACAGGCCCGAAGAAATTGCTGTTTTCGAAATGTTGTTTGTCTACAATAAAACTAGTTCTAGCGTTTCCTTGCTACGTCACAGCATAATGTAAACAAGTCCGGCCCCCCTCTATATATGTCTTAAGAAATTTAATTGATTCAGCTAGGGAGTTGAACAATTTTAAAAGAGGAAAATTTAAGTTTTGTAAAATTTTAGGATCTTAATATTGGCGGCTGGTCCTAATTATTCAATCTTAGTCCCGATGCGGGTGGTGCAAAGCGTGTGACATCTATTGCTGATCGTTTAAACGTGGAGTTCGCCCTGATCCACAAGGAGAGGAAGAAGGCCAACGAGGTGGACAGTATGGTGCTGGTTGGAGATACTAGGGTAAGACAATAATTTAATTTAGATTAACGATAACCTTTTTCCAACAAAATTTTAATAAGAGAAGTGATCTCTCCCATAAAGAGTAGCATTTAAAAGAAATCTCTGAAGACTTTGTTTACTTCTGTATTACTTTAGATCTGGCTGAGATGATGTTTGATTAGTGAACAATATTTGTATATTACAGGGCAAGGTTGCAATCCTGGTTGACGATATGGCGGATACATGTGGAACTATCTGTCTAGCCGCAGAGAAGTAAGTTTATTTTTTGATCATTTAGGTTCATATTCAATAGTCATAGGTCTGGAAGGCTTGGTTTCCTCAATGTATAAAAGTTGATAAGAAAAAATATTTCTTAATTCATTCTTTCATTTTTTGCACTAAATAGTAAATATATATAAACTTGCATAAAACTAACCACTCCAAATAAAATTTGATACTCCAGTTTGTCTGGACTGCATTAGAGAAGAAAAAGTCGAGATTTAATGGCATTAATACAGAGGGACCCATAAAATTGTGGAATAGAAAGAGGACTGTTAGTCTCCACTTATGATTTAAATATCCCAATGAACATTGAAGACAGCAATTGTGCAGACTCATACATATTTCACTTAATGTTGACCTACTGATAATACTACCAAAATACACATCAGATTCTTCCTATTCTATAGTCTTTTGGCTCCCAGTGTTAATGTTGACCTACTGATAATACTACCAAAATACATATCAGATTCTTCCTATTCTATATTCTATTTACATGTTCGCAGAGGACAGAACATCATTGTGAAATGCCTATACGACATACGCAGTGAAAAGTTTTTTCGATTAAGTGCTAATACGTGGTATTTCTGATGTCAGACCACAAGAGGTACGGATTAGTGGTTACAAAAGTTCTGACCCCATGACATCTGAATTCGCGTGCCTAATCCCATTTCTAGTTAATTTTATTTCAAGTTTAATTCTGTACTTAGGTTAGTTGAGGCTGGAGCTGTGAAGGTTTACGCAATCCTAACCCATGGGATATTCTCGGGTTCAGCTCTAAACAGGATTAACAACTCATGCTTCGAGGTATACTGGGATACATGGGTACAATGATATACCAGGGAACAATGATATACTAGGGTACAATGATATACCAGTGAACAATGATATACCAGGGTACAAGGTGTACAAGGCACTTAATAAACCGGGATATATGGAGACCTGGATACTAAAGGATACCAAGATTTAAGGAAACCATGACAAAAGATACAAAGATACAGGACACAAGGATACAGGACACAAGGATAGAGGACACAAGGATACAGGACACAAGGATACAGGACACAAGGATACAAGACACAAGGATACAAGACAAAAGGATACAGGACACAAGGATACAAGACACAAGGATACAAGACACAATGATACCAGACACAAGGATACAAGACACAAGGATACAGGACACAAGGATACAGGACACAAGGATACAGGACACAAGGATACAAGACACAAGGATACAAGACACAAGGATACAAGACACAAGGATACAAGACACAAGGATACAAGACACAAGGATACAAGACACAAGGATACAAGACACAAGGATACAAGACACAAGGATACAAGACACAAGGATACAAGACACAAGGATACAAGACACAAGGATACAAGACACAAGGATACAAGACACAAGGATACAAGACACAAGGATACAAGACACAAGGATACAAGACACAAGGATACAAGACACAAGGATACAAGACACAAGGATACAAGACACAAGGATACAAGACACAAGGATACAAGACACAAGGATACAAGACACAAGGATACAAGACACAAGGATACAAGACACAAGGATACAAGACACAAGGATACAAGACACAAGGATACAAGACACAAGGATACAAGACACAAGGATACAAGACACAAGGATACAAGACACAAGGATACAAGACACAAGGATACAAGACACAAGGATACAAGACACAAGGATACAAGACACAAGGATACAAGACACAAGGATACAGGACACAAGGATACAGGACACAAGGATACAGGACACAAGGATACAGGACACAAGGATAGAGGACACAAGGATAGAGGACACAAGGATAGAGGACACAAGGATAGAGGACACAAGGATAGAGGACACAAGGATAGAGGACACAAGGATAGAGGACACAAGGATAGAGGACACAAGGATAGAGGACACAAGGATAGAGGACACAAGGATAGAGGACACAAGGATAGAGGACACAAGGATAGAGGACACAAGGATAGAGGACACAAGGATAGAGGACACAAGGATAGAGGACACAAGGATACAGGACACTAGGATAGAGGACACTAGGATAGAGGACACTAGGATAGAGGACACATGGATAGAGGAAGGATAGAGGACACAAGGATAGAGGACACAAGGATAGAGGACACAAGGATAGAGGACACAAGGATAGAGGACACAAGGATAGAGGACACTTAAGGATAGAGGACACTTAAGGATACAGGACCCTACAGGATACACGACACTAGGATTCCAAAAGAGTGAGCGCAAGGATCAAAAGACACTAGAATACAGGACACAAGGGTTAAAAAGACCCTATGCATACATGAAAAGATGTAAAGATTCAAACTTTATTTAATACCATATTGTTTTTTCTAGACTTATTTATTTAAGAATTGACAGGAAGAAAAGTTTTCAGATATATCAGCTCTTGCATTGATCAAACTTATCATTTTATCATGATACAACTTAAACCTTAACTTTTATACATTGTTAAGAGGTTCAGTCCAAGATATTCAATGAAAATTAACTCACATTTTCTTCAAAAAGACGGTTGTTAGTTTTTATGAATTGAAATAAATCTAGTTTTGCTTTAAAATACTAGTTTCAAGTTTAATTGGTTAGAATGGAAAATTACTGTAATGTTGAAACTGCAGAATCAAAAGAATTATAAATCTACAGGGGTTTATATATATTCCAGAGTTTTAAATGCAAGAAAACTGGGTTGGGTCTGGATAAAGACGGGAAATTATTGTGTTGAACTTAAAGAAGTTTTAATATAAATGAATTAATATTTAGGCTGTGGTTGTTACGAACACAATGCCAATGGAAGAACATTTGCGGGGTTCAGAGAAGTTACGGATTATCGATATCTCCATGATGTTTGCTGAGGCCGTTAGGAGGACGCACAATGGAGAATCCGTTTCATATCTTTTCAGTAACGTGCCCTACTAAGAACCACGTCCTTCAGTAACGTGCCCTACTAAGAACCACGTTCTTCAGTAATGTGCCCTACTGAGAACAACGTCCTTCAGTAACGTGCCCTACTGAGAACCACGTTCTTCAGTAATGTGCCCTACTGAGAACAACGTCCTTCAGTAACGTGCCCCACTGAGAACAACGTCCATCAAACTCGTTGACTTATACAAATGATGTTCTGTGGGAACATATAGCACTGTTTTTAAACATTAATTTAGTTAGGCAGTTAATTTTTAATCATAACTTATAAATTCGATTAAATACCCTCCTTTCGTATCCAGATTTATACTGCGCTACTCCCTCTTAAACAGAAACGTGTCCAATCTCAAAGAGAACTTATCAAAGACTAGTAATTTTAATTGTCGTTTCTATTTATGGGAATAGAATTTTGTCCTCATATATTCTGTAATTTTTCAAAATCAATTTTCCTTATTGATTTCATTCAACTAAATTAAACGTTCTGTTTTAACTGTCAAATGGTCTTGACTCTGAAATAAACAAAATATTTGCGTCCAATTTTTATAAAGTAATCCATGTAACTGACTTTAGGTCTTCGGATCCATGCATGGCCATTTTTCAAAATATTATTCAAAAACAAAAAACTGAAAAAAGTATTCTTAGCGTTAACTTTGAAGAAGCAAGCTAAAATATTTGTAACAGTTTACAGTATAATTAATACGTTTAGATCTTTCATATTTAGATATGGTGATATCTGGATACTAGAGCATGTAATATGTATTTATATTAAATATATTTTTTAGTAAAATTGAATATTTGTAGTTTTAATACTTATCTAAAGGGTTTAATTTTTGTTAAACGATAAAAATTAAAGATCAGAAAAAAATTAACTAAAAATCATCGGAAGGTATTCATAAGAGCGTGGGGAAAGAATAAAATAGTGATCTGTGCACGTATTGGAGAAATTAAGTATTATCCAGTGGCGTAAATAAGGGGGGTTATTGGGGGTAATTAACCCCCCTAGAATCTTGGAGGTAATTCCCCCTGAACTATTCAGGCCCTGAATAGCGAGTTGTTACTTTGTTTTTGTTTTAAAAAAGGTTGATTTTAAAATTGAATATATTTTAAATTTGCACGAAAATATTTTAAATGTGCAGATATTTCAAGTCAACATATTCTAAATGATTCTAAATTCTAAAGTAATAGTCTATGTCATTACAATTAGATGTTTTTTTTGACAGAAAAAAAGGGTATGGGGGATGAAAAATACGTTTTGTACTTCTAAATAATGTCATTTCCATTTTAGATTTATTTAAGATCTTAACATCAATGACAAGAAAATTTTAGAAATAAGAATATAAACGACAATATTTTTTCAAAGTTTTGCAGAGTAGCTTTTCTAAAGATTTAAAGTCAAACTATTTTTTATCTTACTTAAATTAAGATTTTTTACAGATCTTTGTAGTTAATGTCAAATTTTTGGTTGAACTCGCAATATTCAAGGGAAATGGTTTGTATGTCAAGAACTAAAAATTTCGATTTATTATAAATTTTCCTCTTTAAAGTTAGAACCTCTACGGATTTGACAATTTTTCAGTAACTTATCCCTTCATTAAAATATAACAGAAAACTAAACAAGGTTAGAAAGATTCCTTAAGAGCAAAACTGTGTAAACTATTGTTAGAGCTCAACTTTTCTTCTACCTATATCTTAGCAACCTGATTGTGTAAACCTTTCATATTTCAAACTTAAACTATTTGATATAATTTGAAATATCAGAGTTTGTAACTAAGACTTAATTCCTATACGGAAAAAGTGAATAAATGAAAGCTAAAATTAATATTCTTCAACTGCATATATGTGATAATTTTCCATTTTCTTACACGATTACTTGACTTACATTAAATTAAAACCCGTTTACAAATCTAATAAAAATATAATAGAAATTTATTTTACATATAGTTTTAAATATATTCTATATAGGTTTAACAAGTATAATTAGCATATCACAATAATAATATTATTAAGGGTTCGTCATACATTAAATTAAGTTTGTGTGATCAGGAATTACAGAAGTTATCAAACTGGAGACAAAAGTAAATGCAACCATTAATATATGAGGTTTAGGTTCAATATTAGTCTCATCCAGGTTATCTTCAGCTCCTCCCTCATCCGGAGATAACTCGTCCTGTCCTTCATTTAACTGTGGGTTCACATTGTTCTCCTGGTTATTATTAACCTCCTGATTAACTCTGTTTCTCCCCTGTAGGATAAAGATTAAACCCATACCGCCCACCACAAACAGGAGACGGAAGAAGTTACTGTGCGCGTATATTACGCAAAGTAGGATGATAACACGGATAATTGCGTAAGCGTAGTCAAGTACATCATTGTTTCCAGGTTCAACTTCTTCTCCGGGTTGTCCAGGTAGCTGGGGAACCTCCGCAGGAGGATGAGGAGGGGGGTTTAAAAGTTCTCGTCTCTCCTCTGGTTCGGAAGGATGTATAGTAGGTGTTGTATTGTACTGTGTGTACAGAGCTATGTACTGGTTGTATAGTTCTTGGATAGTATTTACTTCAGTCTGAGTCAGATTACCCTGGGTTCCTGCCAATGAATCAAGAGTTCTACGGATAGAATCAAGTTCAACTAGCTCCGGAGTAACAGGTTCAAGTACAGGTTGGGATGAAAGCTCACTGGTCAGATCCAAAGGTTGGCTTCGGTTTCTCACCCCATCCTGTAGACTAGAAGTAGGAAGACTAGAAGGTGTATTTGAAGAAGGAGCAAGCTTACAAACCAAGTGGATTGTGAACAAGGAACACTCATCTTCAAACCTCAAGAACTCTCGTAGTAGTTGATTATCCTGGAGAAGTTTCCCTGAGTAGACTAGTTTCTGTTCTCCAGGGGCAGGACGGGACTCATACTTCTCTTGGATCTTCTCCTTTAGGTGGAGTACGTTCTTGTTTATGTCACAGGTTATATGTAGATCGGGGGATACAGAACTAGGACTTTTTATCCTAATGTTGACCTCCTCCATTTTGTTTTTTGTTGTGTTTTGATGTGACCTTCAAACCTAACTACACAGTTAGTACTGAACTTTTACTAAATGCGTAGAAAGTATATCAGATGATAAAACTTGATTTTTGACTTCTTCACGCTTGTACAGAGTTAATTCTTATTTCTCCATTGAAGGATATTTGTTTACTGAAGTTCTTCAGAATTTTGATTCCAGCCAGGTTCTGATGTAACACGTATTTTCTGGATTAAAATTTCATCAGAGTCTGTTTACTTCGCAACAAATTGACAGGGTTTAGGTTAGTGAGTGTAGGCCTGAACGTGGACCAATCACAGAGCTTGGCAGGAATATTTCAACCAATCAGGGTTCAGTATTTAGACCAAGCAATAGCTAGACAAGGGGATTTAGGAATTATACGATATCAGCGACGACCTTTCACGAACGTATTTAACTACAGGGTGTCCCACGAAACATGACATTTAATAAACAATTTTTTTTAGTTAAACAAATCTTTTGCTTGATTATATTTTACTTTGAAATCAATTTTAATATATTAAAATTGATTTCAAAGTAAAAAATAATGAAGCAAAAGGATGTTTTAACTAAAAATAACGATTTATTAAATGTCATGTTTCGTGGGACGCCCTGTAAGTTCATCATTGTTTTCTTTATTCCGTATCAGATATATTTATATCTTTTATTTTCGTCCTATACGTTGTTGTTACTCCAGCTTCTTCGTAAAATTTCTTTGCTGAAGGAATTGAGTCTTTGCCACAAACTCCGATTTTCTAACCACTATACCTTGGCAACCCAATGTCATAGACCTTATATTTTTCAAACTGTGCGAATTATGATTGATCAAATAATATGAGCATTGAATGTTATATTTTGAAGAAAGTTTTTAAAATGTTTTAAATATTTTAATTTAGTTGTGATGTTCGATATTAGATAGAAAACATGATATTTTTTATCAGGGTTTAATTTATACAATTATACCCTCCAGAACACTTCTAGAGAAACCAACGTGAAAAATCGTGCATAAGTAAAATATTTATTTCATCTCTTGACATGTCAAACTACAGTAAGATTGGAATCTTGTTTGTTTTTAATCATAACTCCTCTTAAATTGAAGATGCAACTGAGAAGAACAATATTGTATAGAATGTTTCTCTCCTACCTGTGCGTAAAATGAAAACTAGAGGAGCTATGAGTTATAAGAAACTCGTAACATGCTGATGTCGCATTATACATATTACCTTCACCTTTCGTCTAGTATGCAGTTCTTTCTGAAAGTAGAATTAGGAAGATGGCCAACGGGGAGGGATTTAAAAAAGGTCGATATGAACACTGAACAGGTTTCACTTCAATCGTAGTATTTCATTTTATTTTCTATTGCCTTTAAACCTCCCCACGTACGGCCCTGACAGTGTTCTTTAGTTTCTCCAGATATCCAGGATGATGCCTCCGGCCCAACCTTCCAGAAAATCATAACTTGTTAAAATCTTGATGAGTTGACTTTAGATCCGTGGTTTAGATGATGAACTCCAAGGTTTAGATTATAAAAATCTATGTTTAGATAGTAAACTCCATGTTTCAGGTAAAAAACTACATGGTTTAAATGAAAAACTCCATGGTTTAAATGATAAACACCATGGTTTAGATGGAACACTTCATAGTTTAGATGGATACTCTCTCTATTTAAATGATAGATGAAAAACTTCATGGTTTAGATGATCAACACCATGGTTTAAATGAAAAACTTCATGGCTTAGATGAATACTCTATGCATTAAATAGAAAACTCAATGGTTTAAATGATAACACCATGGTTTAGATGAAAAACTCCATGGTTTAAATGATAAACACCATGGTTTAGATGAAAAACTTCATGGTTTAAATGATAAACACCATGGTTTATATGATAAACACCATGGCTTAGATGAAAAACTTCATGGTTTAGATGATAAACAATATGGTTTATATGATAAACACCATGGTTTAGTTGAAAAACTACATGGTTTAAATGATAAACACCATGGTTTATATGATTAACACCATGGTTTAGATGAAAAACTTCATAGGTTAGATGATAAACACCATGGTTTATATGATAAACACCATGGTTTAGATGAAAAACTTCATAGTTTAGATGATAAACACCATTGTTAACCATTAATTTAAAACCTCTATAAAATGTCGTCTTCAACTTGAATCTCCTGTTGGAGACAGCCAAACCAAATTTTCAGCCCGCAATTCCCTTTGTCCTCCTCCGACGGAGCTTAAAATATTTTCGTTGTTGTGAAATCATTAAAGTTAAGCAAAATATTTTCATAAGAAGCATTAGTGAATTTTCATGACCTATAATTTATGTTATTTTTTAGGAAATAAAGATTTTGTTATCGAATTTCTGAGACGGGGTTACTCTGTTGTGTGTATTTTGTGCGGCCTATCGGGAAAGAATCGTCTGGGGAAAATAAACATCCCCCACCAGAACCCTAACTGGCCTATTATCCTGATTTGTCTAGCGTGTTGCTGTTTTCCGTCAACAACCATGGTTTATATGATAAACACCATGGTTTAGATGAAAAACTTCATGGTTTAGATGATAAACACCATGGTTTATATGATAAACACCATGGTTTAGATGAATACTCTATGCATTGAATAGAAAACTCCATGGCTTAGATGAAAAACACCATGGTTTAGATGAAAAACTTCATGGTTTAGATGAATACTCTATGCATAGAATAGAAAACTCAATGGTTTAGATGAGAAATTCCTTGGTTTAAAAGAAAACACCACGGTTAAGATAAAAAAAATCCATGGTTCAAACGAAAAAACTCATTGGTTTGAAGGAAAAACTTCGTGGTTTAAATAAAAACGCCATGGTTCAGATGACAAACTCTAAGGTTCGATTGACAAACTTCAGGATTTAATTTAAAAAAACTTGGATGTGTTGATTTTAGTTTTGTGAAAAATTTAACTTTTGAACAGGATTTACAAAAAAAAACATTCTTTCACTTTTCAATTCTTTCAAATTTTTGCTGCTCTTTAACTCTGATCCCAGAGTTTCCCCAAACAAATTTAGAAAATAAACTTCAAGGTGTAGATGAAATATGCCATGATTAGGATGTTTAAGTCAAAGGTTCAAGCGATAAAGTCGATGGTTTAGATGATTAACTCTATAGTTTAGATCATAAACTCCATAGTTTAGGTGATAAACACCATAGTTCAGGTGATAAACTCCATGGTTTAGGGGGATAAACTACCTGGTTTGAATGAAATTGCATTGTTTTAGTGATTAACTCCAAGGTTCAGATGATAAACTCCATGGTTCAGGGAATGAACTCTAATTAAATCAAGTGAAATCCATTCCATCTTTGGGATTCTTGGTAGGTATGTCTTGAATATGGTGTTCTCTGAACGTGACTTGATGTAGTTTATCACCTGAATCATGCAGTCAATCATTTAAACCTAGAAGTTTATCATCTAAGCCTAGAAGTTTATCATCTGAACATAGAAGTTTATCATCTGAACCTAGAAGTTTATCATCTGAACCTAGAATTTTATCATCTGAACATAGAATTTTATCATCTGAACCTAGAATTTTATCATCTGAACCTAGAAGTTTATCATCTGAACCTAAAAACACAACAGGCACTTCTGATATATTACTGTTAACAATTCTGCATTAAAAGGAAGATACAAATTTAATAAGTTTCATCAAATGTTTCATAAAATACAGATAATGTGTGCATAAATTGTTTTTTTTTCTCCTTGAAATCTAATTTTTTGTTAGCTTGGCGCAGAAACTGCCATTCAGAGTCGTTTCAGGTGAAATATCAAGTTTTATGACACCCCCAAGTACTGCAAAAATAATAAGGGTTGTACTTTTATATGTTTGTCCTAAAACAGTCGTGTGCGATCATATTGAACTTTCAGGTATCTGTCAAATCAGGACTGAAACCTGAATTTCTACAAATCTTAAATGTGGATTTTCATAGGATTCCCTCGGTCCTGGATTTTGACATTTTACATTTTGAACTCAGGTTGACCTTTTCCTTAGTAAAGAATTAATTTCAAGTCTGAGCACAAACTTCATGTCTTGAACGGGTTAAGCCTCACTGGCACTGTGCTACCGAAGACATAGAACTTGGTTTGGACACACTTATGAAGTAACAAAGAAAGAAACAGAGATGAGTTATTTTTAGAACAAACTTTTAAAATGTATATTCCCTTTTCAATTTCCAAACAGGAATGGGCAATAATTCCCGGGACTCTTCTTAAATTACAAAAAAGTTGTAAAAATGGGATACCTGCCAATGGCAAGGGGGTCCAACATTAAAGTTGTGGTGCTAATTTGTTTGAAGAAATATATGAATGTATATGAAATAAAGTTTTGATAATGTACGTCAGGGGAGGGGGGAAGATTTGGAAACAACACGGAAACAGATCAAAAATTATTTTTGAGGATTTTCCGTTTTTCTTAGAAAATTGGGGAAATCCCTCAAAAGTTCAGAATTGTTGAGGGATTTCCGAATACTTTGTATACGTTTTCCAATATTTACAGTTGAATGGTTTCCTCTTTTTATGATCAATTTCCTCATATTTTTAGGTCCGTTTCCTCATTTTTTTTGATCCGTTTCCGATTTTTTGAAAACTTTTAAAATCTCAATTTGTTGATCGGTTTCCTCAAATTTTAGGTCCGTTTCCTCATATTTTTGATCTGGTTCAGCTTTTTCAAAAACTTTAAAATCATCTTTTTTTGTATCTGCAGGGGCGTACCGAGAGCATATATGCTCTCGGTACGCCCCTGTTGCAACTTTCTTTCTACCCACTACAACTTCGTTTCAACTTACTACAACTTGCTCTCGACCTACTGCAACTTCCTTTCCACCTACTGCAACTTCCGTTCCACCTACTGCAACTTCCTTTCCACCTACTGCAACTTCCTTTCCACCTACTGCAACTTCCTTTCTACCTACTTCAACTAAGTTTAAACCTACTGCAACTTCTTTTCCACCTACTTCAACTTCCTTTCCACCTACTGCAACTTTCTTTCCACCTACTGCAACTTCCTTTCTACCTACTGCAACTTCCTTTCTACCTACTTCAACTAAGTTTAAACCTACTACAACTTCCTTTCGACCTACTACAACTTCCCTTCGACCTACTACAACTTCCCTTCGACCTACTACAATTTCCTTTTGACCTACTACGCCTTCCTTTCAACCAATAATAAAAGTGCAAATCATATACAACCACAGGAAACCTACAATCATACATTGTACTATTTTAACATTTAACCTACAGAAATAACCAGAAAGCTTCTAAATAGTAAGACAACTTTATAATCAAATTTAAGTGTATTGGATGTTTTTACAAAGAACTTTTACAAGACACTTATAAAATCAGTAATTAAGAAGGGGTCTGTTTAACAACTCAATGGAACAATTAGGCTTATATAAAAGTCATAAATTAAGTCTAAAAGTCATTTTTATATTTAAGCGTTTTCTGATTCTCACTGTATACTGCAATTATGAATCAATAGCAACTATAAACCTACACAATTTAAAAAATGTTGTTGCTTTAAAACTTTTTATATTAAAATAACTTAAATTGATTAGAAACAAACGTAAATATTTTTACACAAAAAAACTTGATATGAATTGTTTTTCACTTGCGTTTCTGATTTTTACAGAATCTTGCTTCTGGAGAGTCTTTTCAGATCTGGAAGAATTTTCAAATTGTTGGTGAACTGTTTAAAATTCTTATGTATGCTCAGCTCACTGTGGGTTTAATCCAAATTTATTCTTTGTATTCTGTATTCTGGTTCCAACAGAAAAAAATCAATGAATAAGGTTAAAAAGAAGTAAGAGATGGAAAGAAGGAACGGATAAAAGAAAAAAAAGCATAATAATAAATGATAAATATTCAACCTTCACTGTACAACCCTACTGTACAATTAAAAGGGATATATACTAACATTTTGAATAAGGCAAACATGGACTTTACTTTTGTACCATTTAGACAAATATGTATACTTACCTGTTTTACTATTTACACAAAAATGTATTATCTGTATTACTATTTAGAGTTCAGATAAACATGTACTTACCTGTTTTACTATTTAGAAAATTATGTACTTATCCGTTTTACTATTTACACAAACATGTACTTACCTGTTGTACTATTTAGACAAACATGTTTACCTATCTAGAAAAGAATGTATTTGCCTGTTGTACTATTTAGACAAACTTGTACTCAACCTTCGTACTGCAAAGATAAACATGTACTCACCTACTGTACTTCAATAGCAACATGTTCATCTGATGTACTAGTAATACTAACATATACTCACCCATTGTAGTTTAAAACTGCAATTTCCTAATAAACAAGAAGGACAGCCATGAGCTCACCCTTTGTACTATACAAAGGGTACAATATGTGTTGACATATTGTACTGTTGAGGCGAACATGAACTATTTCTACACCAGACGCTTCTCTCAATTAGTATTCAGTGCTCTCATTAGTTTTCTCTTTACCAGTGGAGAGTAGAGTGGAGAGTAGAGTGGAGAGTAGAGTGGAGAGTAGAGTGGAGAGTAGAGTGGAGAGTAGAGTGGAGAGTAGAGTGGAGAGTAGAGTGGAGAGTAGAGTGGAGAGTAGAGTGGAGAGAAGAGTGGAGAGTAGAGTGGAGAGTAGAGTGGAGAGTAGAGTGGAGAGTAGAGTTTCGATTTGGAAAGGATCAAAACTTAGCGAAATGAGAGAAAATTGTTGAATAGTAATAGTAGATTTTTTAAGTTCTTGTAAGAATTGTAGAAACAGTGTCTGAATTTAATGAATTTGAGCCGCGTCTTAAATCCCCTAAAAACTGGTTTCAATTAAGCACCGGCTTAAATCTTGAAACATTGAATATAATTTTAAGTGAAACCAACTATATTTGAGCCGCGGGCTTAAATTTAAGCCGCAGCTCAAATTCTATCAATTCGGCCTCTGTAATAATAAAAGAATTTTAAAGTTTTTGTGATAAGCGGAAACGGTCCATGATGAGTTTGATCAAATCCATGAAAAAATTAAGAGATGAAGTTTTTGGAAAAAGCGGACAGGGATCAAAAATAGACCTAAAATTTGAAGAAACCGATAAAAAATGAGAGATTTAAAGTTTTTGTAAAAAGTGGAAACGGATCAAAAATATGAGGAAACGGACCTAAACTTTGAGGAAACCGATTGACAAATAGAGATTTTTTAAAGTTTTTGTAAATAGCGGAAATGGATCAAAAATATGGGGAAACAGGCATAAAATTTGAGGAAACCAATGAACATAGTGAGATTATTAGAGTTTTTGTACAAAGCGGAAACGGATCTAAAATATGAGAAAACTGACCTAAAATTTTAGGAAACCGATCAAAAATATGAGGAACAGATCAATTTATAAGTTTTTGAAAAAGAGGAAAGGGATGAAAAAACGAGGAAACGTCCAAAATTATTGGGAATCCCCTCAAAAATATTTAATTAAAATAAAGCGGAAATGAATATATAATTTTGGTAAATCCATCAAAAAAAAGAGGAAAATCCTCAAAACCGGAATTTAGGGGGATTTCCGAAAATTTGAAGAAATTACGGAAATGCATCAAAAAATGAGTCATTTGTTCTGTTTCCTCTTATTTTTGATCCGTTTCCTCTTATTTTTGATGCGTTTCCGTGTTGAGGCGTTTCCATGTCACGGGGAGGGGGGGGGGGGTCAATTGGAGTGCAGCGTAAACACCCATCTTCCCATCCTCAAAGTAGAAACCAAATTAAAACTTTAGATAAAAACACCTAAAAATAATTCCTCTTGAATCTCACCAACATTTGTAAATCTAAAAGAACAGTTTCAAGCGAATTAAATTTTTATTGTCTTTTAAAATGTTTACCTTTTCGCATTTTCAAATATTCCTGCGAGTGGAATGCTGCATAATTCAAGAGTTTTGCAGTTTAATATAGTGAAAACCATAGAATTTCCAGGTTGGTTCCATGTGGAATTAATGATAGGTAGAGGTATGCCAAATATTTTGTTATTTATTTTATAACGCGAAGGTTAGCCATTTAGGAGGAAGAAGATCTATTTAAGTTCCTAAATAAAGTTTGACATCATTCTCATCATCTAGGTTTGAAGATTCCAGCATGACATGTAATCATATTGCAATTACTTTAGTCTATCCATATTTTATAGCCCTAATTTGGCCAGATTAAAAAAATAAAAAAAATCAGCCTTCCTTCTGCATAGAATCTCTTCCCCCAAGGGTTTCCAGCCAGGGGCGTATTCAGGAATTTGTGCAGGGGGGGGGGCTTAATTTTTTTTCTTTCTAGGGGGGGGGGTTGTTACACATCTGCTTATTTTGAAGGTTTTTTAATATCATTTTAAGGCAATATTTTCATGAAATAAAATTGTGTTTTCAATTCTACAATAATTGTTTTAATTCGGGTTATTGTAGAACAGGTTCTATTGAAGGGTCGGTTTTTATAATATCTTCGGGACATCCTTTACTGTAATCTTGCAGCTGGTTATTTAAGAGATTTTAAAAGAGGGTTTTATGAACGTAATCTTAAGAGACCCTCTATTAAAGTCCGATTCACTACGGTACCCTTTAAAGCTTCGTCTGATTAGTAATTAAGTATGAATAATAAATGTCCATCATTTTAAATAATATATCAATGTTCATAATTTTAAATAACATATCAATGTCCATAATTTTGAATAATATAATATCCATAATAAATCAATGATTTTGAATAATAATTCCATGTCTATTATTTTTAATGATAAATCAATGTCCATAATATATCAATGTCCATAATTATGAAAACTGATAATTATTTTTGATTGTTGTTTTGTTGTTTCTCTACAAAAGGGACTTTTGCATATGATTTCTGCAACGTAAAACAATGTAGAAATTATCAGAATTATTGATCAGATAATGTTTCAAGGGTTTTTAAATTTTAAGGTATACGGTAAAATGCCACTTGGATAAAAGCGACATTTTTTTTTGTTGGGTCACCCTGTATTAACCCTTCTTTGAAAAATTATTTTGACAGAAACATGGGATAGAAATGAGGTGAATTTTATGAAATAAAATAAGAGGGTTTTTTAGTGTTCTATTGATTGTGACAAAGTATGTACTTACTGACATTATCCTTCTTATAAATAATATCTGATGTTGATTTAAGAAAATATTACTAAGAAGAAATCTTTGTATTATTGAATTACCTAGAAATTTGAAATTAGATTTGTTTTTTATCTTGAATTTTATCCTTCTCCCAGAAATAGTAAAATATAGTTTGGTATGTTTTTCAAAACTAGAATTTTAGTTTATCTAAAATAATAATTTTTCCTTTAAAAAAGTTAAATATTACGGTTTAAGTAAACAAATTTACTATTTGTATATTTTAAACCCCGAAGGAAATTGCAGAACAAATGTATTATCACAAAAAGTTTTAATTTTGCGGGGTTTTGCCTAAAATTAGGAAATGTTGACCATAGTTAGCAAATACATTGTAAAGACTTAATTATGTAGAGAAGGGTAAAGGCAGCAGGGACAACTTTACTCAAGAGGGATAGGGGAGGGAGAATATTGTACTTTAAAGGGCATTCTGAACCCTAAAAGAGGACATATTGAACCTAAAAAAGAGCATATTGAACCTAAAAGAGGACATATTGAACTGTAAGGGGCATATTGAACGGAAAGGTGGTATATCGAATCTATTGAACCTGAAAGGGGGCATTTTTAACTGAAGAGGGGGAATATTGTACTTTAAGGGACATATTGAACTGTAGGGGGCAAATTGAACCGAAAGGGGCATATTGGACGGAAAGGTGGTATATCGATTCTAAAGGGGGCATAATGAACCTGAAAGTTTGCATTTTGTACTGAAGAGGGGCATATTGAACTGAAAAGGGGGCATAATTAACTGAAAAGGGGGCATAATGAACTGATAAGGGGACATATTGAACTGATAAGGGGGCATATTGAACTGAAAAGGGGGCATATTGAACTGACAAAGGGGGGCATATTGAACTGGAAAGGAGGGGCATATTGAACTGAAAAGGGGGAATTTTGAGCTTGGAGGGCGTGGCTGCTTGGTCAACTTAGTTCTATATTTGAGCTGACATAGCACTGATATCTAGTGAATTTATTTATATTTGAGCTGACATAGTACTGATATCTAGTGAACTTATTCATATTTGAGCTGACATAGTACTGATATCTAGTGAACTTATTTATATTTGAGCTGACATAGTACTGATATCTAGTGAACTTATTCATATTTGAGCTGACATAGTACTGATATCTAGTGAGCTTATATTTAGCCTAACAGCCCCCACCAGAATACGCCTAGCTGTTTCTATCAAACGAAAATTTTGCCAAAAAATGCGAAAATTTTCGTTCGCATATTTCACAAACTTTTCCCGAAATTTCGCATTTTTTTTGCAAAAATAATAAATTTTGCTAAAATTGTTTTTGCAAAAAAAAATCCACGAAAACCATGGCTGCGCGGAAAAAACAACTGTGGAATTCTCTGATAATGAAAGTAAGCAAATTAGTAGTTTTATTATATGCTTATAAGATTAACAATTTCTCTTCTGTATTTTTTTTCGCAAAATTTTCGCTCGCCCAAAATTTTCGCATTTCGAAATATTCGGCGAAAACTTTTTTTCTCGCGTAAAATGCAAAATTCTCGCGAAACGATTATATGGGAACGGCCTATACCTCCCCGGCCCCCTCTTAAATTATCATTTGTATATAAAAATGTCAGCAGAAAACTAAATTTTTCTTGTTTTCTTTGTTCTATTGTGTCCGAATTCCATTCATTAATATCCACTCATGTATTCCGTGATTCAAAGTCTCTGTAAAATTTTAAGAATTAATATCTCAAAACCGGATTTGTACAGAACATTTGACAGGGTAAAGTTAATTAGAAAGCAGGAGGAAAGCCTCGTATTTTTAGAGACATCTAGCGGCTAAACCTAGCATTACCAATTCTTAATTTTGTGTTTGACCAATCAGAGTCTGCTCAGAGTATTTGAACCAATAGTAAAATAGTTGAAAACTTTCAATGTTAGACCAAAACAACATGGCGGGTAAGATATTTGTTTTTATTTTTGTCTTTTTAGTTTTAACCCCAAAAGAGTCAAAAAGTGTGAAATTTCGTAACATAGATTAGAGAAAATTTGTTCTTTAGAAATCGCGGGTCATTTTGAACCTAAAGAGCTACTACACGAACCACTCTCTATTTTGAACTAATTATCCCTAAAATTGGATTTTTTTGTTTCTAATTTTTGTGTAACTGCATAAATTGGGGTTATTTGTTAAGATACGGTTTTAAATGTTTTAATATGGTGTTTTCTTAACAGTTTTATTGTATCTAAATATTAAAATAATCTACAAATTGTACTTAGAATGCTGTTATGAAATTAAGTTCTTTGTTGTATAACCACATTTTTCTATTTTAGATATTTATTTCTACCAAGAAGACCCGGATGACGATTCTGAAAATAGTAAGTCTTATTTTATATTCCTGTCCGTATACAGTGGCGCATTTTTAGCACTTTTGTAAGGGGNGGGGGGGTTAGCCCCCCGTATCGATAAAATATCAAAAAAAACTCTGTTAGCAGGACTTGAAGTAAGAAAACAGTGGGTTATTTCCTAGAGAACGATTTTTGGACCCCTCCCCCCTCCGATCAATTTTGTACATTGTTATCATGTGTATCACATGAATATCATTGGTCATGTGGCCGCAGCGCCTGGCCCCCTACCCTGTCCTAGCCGCAGCGCTCGGCCCAGAAATTGTTTTAATCTGACCTAACCCTTAAATAATAATAATAAAAAAATAATAATTTCGCTGATAAACGAGTAGTCAAAATCGATAGGAAGGGGGGAGGGAGGGGGTACAAAAATCGTTCTCTAGGACAGACCCTAACAGTGATTTTTAATTGTTAAAGGGTGGGCTCTGTGCCCAACAATATACCAAATTCTCGAAATATCAACGGTTTGTTTTTATGTTTTAAAAAAAATATTCTTTCAACAGCTTTAAAATGTACGACATGATCATTAATTAATTTATTCGATGGAGTAAATTAATTAAACATGTGCGCGAAGTGCAAGAAAATGTCTGTTTTTTATTGTCTGTTCATGTATTTCTTAGTGTCTATTAGTCCCTGGCTTAGTCATATTCACTATGTATTTAAAGTCCCTTCTTACAGTCAACAGCAGTTTTTTGTAATTCATCCACTAGTCATTTATTGGTCTGTGCAGTATCTTGATTATATTTCTTTTGTTATCCTCCGACCCAGAATAAATCGAAAATCATGGCCCCCTCCCGCACTGTGGAGTGAACATCGGCCATTTGGTGGTTGGAGAAATAATTCTTTCAAAAATATATCCCCTGGTTCACTAATATGTAAAGTTTATATACGAGGATATAACAAAACTGCGTACTTTACACACAGAACAAAGGTGTTCTATCCAGAATAAAAGCTTCCAATGAGACCGTTTTTACGATTATAGGGTACCATTGTGAATTGTTGATGGCACTCATTAATTGAATTATTACGTTTTCAGCTAAACAATCCGTAATTAAAGGCAATTATTTAAGAACAGATAATGTAATTTCAAGTGACCCCTAATATCAGATTCAGAAGGGTGCCCTTAAAACTTTGTAAGAAAAAGGAATGAAACTTTTTTTTTACTTTAAATGATTTTTTTCAACTTGTGTTTCTCTTGAAAGGTAACTTTTGGATTTCCTTTTACAGATACAATTAAGGAATTTGTCAGAAATAAGCATTTTTTAAAGCTAGAATAACGAAGATATTACCATACTATTGATAAGAGGGTAGGGTACCGTTGAAAATGTGGCTTGCCCCTCTAGTTCTTTTTGGGGGTTCACTTAAAAGTTGTCCCGTTAGATTCCCAGACCTTGTTACTAGATATCAACATGTATAAAATTGCAATATTGGTCCCAAAAAAAAGGGCTCTAACTACCACAACGGGCATGTTTTTGGGACACCCTGCAGATACATCGAAGCTTAAAACATAGATTGTCCAATTAAAAGACTATTTTATAAAATTAAAATCTAACCACTAACTTAGTATTTTTGCTGCGTGGGAAAATGAAATTCATTTGGGGTCTTTAATTTCAGATTAATGCTTAAAGACTAAAGGAAATGCGAGGAGCATGCTGCATGGTTCCCACACTCTTAAATTGAAACTGAACCTAACAGTGCAACTTGCAACTTTACCTCAAATTATTCTTAAGGGTTATGTCTTCTGTTTCTGCACCCGGGACATAAATTAGATAAACCTGTCGTGTTTGTCTGTTAGAACAATACAGGGAGGACCAATAAACATTAAAACTGTGTTTCCTTCTCTCTGATTCGTTCATCAAGTTTCAGCAGAGAAATAACTAAATAAATAAGAAAAATAATTTGAGATAAGTAAATCTAAAAGAAATGTTCATGGCCTGGATCCGGAATCATTTATGTCTAGTGCAGATCCCGGTTCTGGATCCGCATACAAATTAAATGTTTCCTAAGCATTGATATTGATAATGGCTTCCAAGATCCTTAACGCTCTTTATTCCAATACAGTTTTCCTAATTTATTTGTAGCTCTACATTAGGTCATTTTTCAATATGTTTATTTCATTTCCTGAACTTTCCCTTCTTTATTTTATTTTTAAAGTAAATTGTCGAAAAACAAATTTTATTCTTTATGCTGTTATTTTAATGTTTTTGAACAGTCATTCTAGTATTTAGGTTTAAATTCATGTTTGGGAATGAACCAAACCAACAATTATTCTTAATGAAAATGATAATGTTTTTTTTCAGCGTTTAGTGATGGTTATGGAGGCAGTAATCCGGACGCGGGGCTCACGCCCGTCGCGAAAATGGAGAAATACGCATCTTCAGACAACATTTTTAACAGGTAGGAGATCATTTTTAATCTGCAGATTAATTTCATCTTTGTTCGGTATCCCGCATGGAAAGTCAAGGGTGAAGGGAGCTTTGATCAGGGGAGGAATAACTGAAATGAGGACGTGTATGGAAAGGTATAGGTTTTTTATAGAACCTCAAATTAAAAGTGTCCACGTTTGGATTTCGAGATCAAGCTATCGGGAAAATGAAATGATACTCCGTGAGTTTAAAGCTTTTTCATGCATGAACAATATCTTGAAAGAAAAATTTCAGTTAAAAAAAGTTTTCAGTGAAAAAATTCTGATACATAAAAAATGTTTTACTTTATCTTTGTCATTCTGGAACTTTTCCCTTTTTTCTGAACATTTTCTTCTCAGGGATACGGTTGAATATAGTAACAATTTGTCAATGTGTTATCTCCACCCCACGTCACGTTTCTCAAAAGGGGTTGAGACTACTTATTAAAGATCTATTTAAATAATCTATAGTTGTATGTTAGTTTAGAGAAATTTAGTTTATTGCCTGGTTTTTAGTAATCTTAATGCGAGTATAAATTAAGTTATGCACATTTTACAACTCGAAATGTTGCTGTTAGAAACTAATGGTTGGCAAAACAAGCATGTTCTAGGCTGTTAGGAAGTAAAAGAAAGTGTTAAACTTCTTTTTCATCAATAAAACTTGATACTAGGAATTATAAACCATGACGAGGCAAAGTTTTAGTGCGCAAGATTGCTGACAAGTTGGTTCAGTGCTGACAAGATGCATTTTTAGCGATATTTAGGAAACCTGTCTATATTTGAGATGACATAGTACTGATATCTAGTGAACTTATTCTTATTTGAGCTGACATAATTCTGATATCTATTGAATTTATCTATATTTGAGCTGACATAGTACTGATATCTAGTGAACTTGTTCATATTTGAGCTGACATGGTACTGACATCTAGTGATTTTATCTATATTTGTGCTGACATAGTACTGATATCTAGTGAACTTATCTATATTTGAGCTGACATAGTACTGATATCTAGTGAACTTATCTATATTTGTGCTGACATAGTACTGATATCTAGTGAACTTATTCATATTTGAGCTGACATAGTACTGATATCTAGTGAACTTATTCATATTTGAGCTGACATAGTACTGATATCTAGTGAGCTTATTCATATTTTAGCTGACATGGTACTGATATCTAGTGAACTTATCTATATTTGTGCTGACATAGTACTGATATCTAGTGAGCTTATTCATATTTGAGCTGACATAGTACTGATATCTAGTGAACTTATCTATATTTGAGCTGACATAACACTGATATCTAGTGAATTTATCTATATTTGAGCTGACATAGTACTGATATCTAATGAACTTATCTATATTTGTGCTGACATAGTACTGATATTTAGTGAACTTATCTATATTTGTGCTGACATAGTACTTATATCTAGTGAACTTATCTATATTTGTGCTGACATAGTACTAATATCTAGTGAACTTACTCATATTTTAGCTGACAGTACTTATATCTAGAGAACTTATCTATATTTGTGCTGACATAGTACTAATATCTAGTGAACTTATTCATATTTTAGCTGACATAGTACTGATATCTAGTGAACTTATTCATATTTGAGCTGACATAGTACTGATATCTAGTGAACTTATCTATATTTGAGCTGACATAGTACTGATATCTAGTGAACTTATCTATATTTGTGCTGACATATTACTGATATCTAGTGAACTTATTCATAAATTATCTGACATAGTACTGTTATCTAGTGAACTTATCTATATTTGAGCTGACATAGTACTGATATCTAGTGAACTTATTAATATTTGAGCTGACATAGTACTGATATCTAGTGAACTTATT
>NW_019397724.1:56472-57378 GCF_000591075.1 Eurytemora carolleeae | reverse complement strand
TGAATTGAACCTAGGGTTTTGAAAGTTATGTTGAACAGAAAAGGGACCGTAAGCGTATTTGACCCTCCATGTAAAGATGGCAATGCACGATTTACAAAGATACCCTTCAAGTCTCCAAGTCCAGGGAACTCCGTGTGTTTATCTCTCAAAAAGTGTTCGAATTGTCGCCATAGTCAACACTGCTGACGTTACATATAAACTTTAGAAATATCGAATATTTTATGTCTAAATAGGTT
The DNA here is from genome assembly GCF_000591075.1 of Eurytemora carolleeae. Lineage (NCBI taxonomy): Eukaryota > Metazoa > Arthropoda > Copepoda > Calanoida > Temoridae > Eurytemora > Eurytemora carolleeae. Next base: position 57,142 of record NW_019397724.1, on the reverse strand, counting down.
TTAAAAAAGTCGAAATTAAATATCAATATTTCTTATATAAAAAAACAGCTTTTAGAATTACACGCGAGTTAAAATCAGATATCCTTGACTACTCAGTGATTTAAAGGTATCAAGCTCTCTAGCAAAAAACGATGAGAATTTTTCCGATCACTCCTTAAAAGCCAAAACTAACAAGATTTTATAGTGCTAAAATGTACATGTAAATGGCTACTGGTGGGGGAATCAGCACCTGACTGAGACCCTTTCTCGGATGTCGGTCTGGGAATCTCACATTGGGGATCTTTCATGATCTTTTTCTAATACTAATACTGGAAAGCATAAGTGAGTAATAGCGTTAAAATCAAAACGCACGTCGACCCTGTCTTAAACATTGATGAGACTCACGAACAGGTTAAATCCATGTGACCAGTCAAAGGTTTATAGGGTACTGTTGTGGATCGGACACGCTAGACTCCTCAAATAGAGGCTCACTTATAATGTCGCGTACAGTCCCTTAAGAAAAGTGAACATTAACTCCTTGACAATGAATTGCTAGTATTCTGTTGTAAGCATGAATTTTCCAAATATTTGACTGCCAAGTATCTTCCTATTCTAATCCTTAGACTTATTGAGTTTCCCAATTCTTTCTTTTTATTATAATTCAATTCTATTGCGCACCTTAAACGAGATA
>NW_019397724.1:55314-55862 GCF_000591075.1 Eurytemora carolleeae | reverse complement strand
GTTAAATATATTCAGGAACATAGATATAAATGGGGTGGGGGGAAGACATTAATATAGGGGCATAAATTAAAATGGGGGGGGATTTTTCTATTAATATTATATTATAATTATTTTCGCTTTAATTATTATTTTCATGATTAAAGATAAAATCACAGATTCATTACATATGAACTTAAGATTTATATTTTTCTGTAACCCCTTGAAATACACAAATACTACTCCGTATTAATGTCTACTTGTCTTGCCACAGTTTTAGGCCACGTTTGCAAAATTAAGAATGGACTAAAAATTGAAATGTTTTAGTTACTTTTAAGATTTTTTAATTCGCTTTCTTAACACTAGTATTATTCTTTGTTCAAATTTGAACACCATTGTAATTCTTGAATGTTCAAATTTTCAAGCCTTTATTTGAACACCATTGTAATTCTTGAATGTTCAAATTTTCAAGCCTTTATTTTGAACACCATTGTAGTTCTTGAATGTTCACATTTTCAAGCCTTTATTTTGAACAGAACTTATCTATATTTGTGCTGACATAGTACTTATAT
>NW_019397724.1:44691-55250 GCF_000591075.1 Eurytemora carolleeae | reverse complement strand
ATATGGATATTATAAACTGTAAAGGATGTATATGGATATTATAAACTGTAAAGGATGTATATGGATATTATAAACTGTAAAGGATGTATATGGATATTATAAACTGTAAAGGTTGTATATGGATGTCATAAACTGTAAAGGATGTATATGGATATTATAAACTGTTAAGTTTGTATATGGATATTATAAAATGTAAAGTGTGTATATGGATATTATAAACTGTGAAGTGTGTATATGGATATTATAAACTGTAAACTGTGTATATGGATATTATAAGCTTTGAAGGGTGTATATGGATATTATAAACTGTAAAGGGTGTATTAAGAACCTGGTTTCCTATTGCCCTGTAAACTAGGGGGGTATTACTGATGGCAAACCGTATAAATTAACCGCAATTATAAATACAAAATGTTAAGGGTTCAGTGGAACCAATTTCATTTTATCAAACCAGTTGGCTTTGGGATCTGGAGGGGGTGAAAACTTTTAATCTTGAGGGGACTGGACACTGTATTTGAAGTGGTCCTCTAAGGGACTGGACACTGTATCTGAAGGGGTCCTCTAAGGGACTGGACACTGTATCTGAAGTGGCCCTCTAAGGGACTGGACACTGTATCTGAAGTGGTCCTCTAAGGGACTGGACACTGTATCTGAAGTGGTCCTCTAAGCCCAATATACAACCGTACCTTTTAAGGAATTATGTAAGTTAACGATTGGGAATTCTTGTTTTTTATTTTGAAATCTGATAAATTCCGTAAATGCTCTTCCTGGTCTTTGCTGCATAAATCCGTAAAATCTGTTAAAAACAAGAACATCTCCCACATTCTTGCGCGTACAAAGTTCAAATGGTACCCTGTGAATCGGGCATTTAACTCTTTGTTTTTTTTCTTCGTTTTTTTAGTTCTTGTTTGTTGAAAAAATTGTTCGATAATATTAAAAAGTGTCAACAAACATACCAAAAAAGTAGTTTCGAAACCAGGGTCTTAAGTTTCATTCTCAACCAGCCCTGAAAAATTGCTGTTTCCGTTTCTTTTCAGAAAAATGGAATTTCATTTCTGTAGATTGCACCCCGCCCAATTATTTTCATAATTTTATGGAAAATACAGAACTTGAACATTTTTATATTAGATTCAGTGATAGCTATAAAGACGACTTTTAGATTCTTGAGTTTAAACTTTTAAAGGTCCAATGAGCATGAGACACAGCAATTGTGCAGTGTAAACAAACCAATTTCACAAAATTAGTGATTTTGATACGCGTCTAGTAAACTATTTGCTATGTAACAACATCAAATGCATTTAAGTATTATAAGGTCGTCTTCCCATTCTATTGTTTCCTGGTATGGCGATTTTTTAAATAAGGGGTTGATGCCAAAATAAAAAATCGAGATTGAAAGGTTACAGAAAATGATAAAAATCTACTTACATTTATTTAAGATTAGGAGAAGTTAGATATGAAAATTACCAAATTACGAAAATTATCGTTCTTCCTTTCTTTTTCCATTTTTTATTTTCTTTTCGTTCTTCATTGGAACTAACGCCCTTCTATTCTTGGGGTATGCTCTAAGTACGGTGGGTGGAGGGGGGGGGGGCGGTAAATATGACCCCCCTAGTTATGCTAAATTTACCAGTCTGCTGTGGAAAGCGTAAAACCCTTGCAAAATTCGGAGAAAAAATGCAAATTTCTCAATTATAATTCCATATAAGGCAATTTATCACACACACATAAACATCACCTCCTCGCTACCTTTTTGCATAGCTCAGCTCACATTCCTTGTTTTTACCCTCTTAGACTATATAACTATATATTTATACATTATACATTATACATACATAATTATACATAGAAAATATACACAAACAAACATACATACAAACAACCATCATTCCGTATAAATCAGGACTGAGCCTCCGTCAAAAATAATTTTAAATACGTCTTATAAGGTCACATTTTTTTCCAAAACATGTAAATAATATCAAAACCATACATTGTACACGTCTGATAGTTGACCCACCCCGAATTAAACTTTCCTTTGCCGCTAGAAATATTTAGACCAGGAGGAGTCAAATCTGTGTACTGCAGTGGGAGGAGATCAAAACAAAGAATTCAGGGGCAACGCATCATTTTTGAGGGAAAAGGGCCCAAGGGGTGGAATAAGAATATTTTACATTTGACCAGAAAGCCCAAAATCATAAGTATTCGCTCTAACTTGATAAATTAACTTGTTTTTTTTGTTGGACTGTAATATCACATCAGAGCTGTACCTTTCCTTTCAACTTCTGTAGGGGGCCCAGTATTGCCAACTCCAAAAGAGGGGTCTAGGCCGGAGAGAGGATACAATTAGGCCCAAATCCAATCTTTAGGCCCATATTTTAGAATTGGGGGCAAAGCCCTCCAACAACAACAGAAAATGGGGAGCAAAGCCCCCCAATTATTTCTTGGGGCCTGAAAGCAAATTTTTTTGCCTAATATTAAATATTTTACCAAAATAGCTAATTTATTGCGACTTTTGATTCAAATATATTCCAGCATAAATATCTGAATAGAAAATTAGCCTCCAACCACATTCAATTTCCATTAAAATTTTTCAAATGCACGACATTTTTTTTTACAAAATCTGCTTCTTTTTTTTGTATTGTTTTATATATATATAAAACAAAGAGAAAATGTTCTCAATTGAAAAAGATGGCACGAAGCGCCCTGAAAGCTAATAAATTATTATATCCATTTGTATAGAATCCATGATTTGTTCCAGTTTCTACCCAAGGGAATAGGTTCAGACATCTCCATGTTTTAAACTTTAGTTTACTAAATCAGCCTTGAGATATGAGGTCTGTGAAAAATTCTCAAACTCATGAAGTCATTTCATTCTTACTTTATCCAAACAATGCCTGGCTGTTTTCTTTACCAATTAAGATCAACAATTTTCATTCGACCCAAAATTAGGCCCACAATTTCCTTAGGCCCAAAGCAATTTCATTCGGGCTGTTTTCTCGATTTGGGCCTAAGATTCGGGCGGTTGGCAACACTGGTGGGGGCACTGGGTTTGTTTACATTCCTCCCACAGTGTACAGTACATAATATGCGTATATCTGAGTTGGGTGTTCCTGTATATAGTTCATTGCTTTGGCGCACCGCACACTCCTGATATTTGACCCTGCATGGTTATATTTATTTGTAAAGACTAGTATCACTTTAAATTACTTATACAATCCCTTACTAGTTAATTTTGAAGTTGAAGCTGAAGATTAAAGGATTTCTCAACTCCCTCACATTAAAATCATATTTTCTTGTTTTCCAATTCTCCAAGTTCTAAATGAGTAGGAGTTACAGTTCCCTCCCTCCATTTTAAAATTAGAGGAGGAAGAGGGGGGGGGTGTAAAATTAGAGGAGGAAGTCTCCTACATCCCTCCCTGCACCTTAACCTTCCTTCTCCTCACACACACTTCACCTTCCCTCCTTTCTCCTTCCCCCCCCTTCTCCCTCCTTTCTACTCACACTAAGTCCCCTTCCCTCCCCTTTGTCTATTTCCTTCTTGTTATTATCCAAAATTGGTTGCTTTTCTTTATGCAGTAATTTCTTTTGGTTGTATACTGTGTAATGTTTAACAGGAGTTTAAGAGTTTTCAAGGTTCATGAACAAAGGAACGACCTAACCCTTTATCCTCTTATTCTGAGAGCAAGAAATAGTTTACAATTAAGATATAATAAAAATGTTGTGCCAGTTTCCTTCTAACCGAACTAAATGTAAAAGGTCCACATACCAACTTGGTTGTTTTGCCGCTCACCCGGTCTTAATTGGACAAAATTGGTGCTATAAGGGAAGACTGATTGGTCATACTAGGTAAACCGTCATCTGCCTTGCGTATATAGTTCCCATACCATTTTCCAGGGGTTTAGGTAGACTAGACATGTTCTTTTTAAAGTATTCAGGGGCGAAATAAATAGATATGGATCTAGATGATGTTAAGGGGGGGGGGGGTTGAAAAAATGCTGTAGATATTTTTGATGACTGTAGTTTCAGGGGTGTAGACTAAACAGATATTTTATACTCTTATGAATACAAAGTCTGGTATACCTTCAACACATTGTCTTGTATTGTAACGCTTTGAAAACTCGGTGCAGGGGTCAAATTTTTAGTTTTTTGAATTTTGACATGAGACCATAGAATGAAGGAAAGATGTCAAAAGTGTGGTGAGAGGAGGTAGGAAGGAGGTACGTGTTAAATTGTCTTCAAATTCCGTCTTTCTTCTCCTTTTTCAATATTTTAATGCGAGTCTTGGCGTTTTTAACAAAATACCACCGCTAAATATATCTAAAAATGTTATGTTAAGAATAGGTCCAAACGAGAGGAGGGGGGGGGGCATAAATCATTATATTTAGCTAGGGAAGGAGAGAAATATCTAATTTCTGAAGTTATACTTGGCAAAAAAAGGTGGGTTTACTGATTTCATTTGATTTATGTTGACAGTTGGAGAACACGTCGTCTCTCCAGTCGGACATACTCAAAACTACACCGAGGGGGGGGGGGGGGGAATTAACAAAAAAAACATAAATCAATTTGAAATACCAAAATTTATGATATACAAAATTTCAGGGCGCCTCTCTTTCACTTGGTTTTCTCTGATGTTTGGTCGTTTTTTTCTGCATATGTATAAAATAATGTAATAATATTTATAAACTATTCTTTTTAGGTAAGATAGTGTTGAAGTTAGTATTGAAAATCTTACGTGAAATCTGTGAAATTTTAAAGTAAGTTTATAAAACTATAGTGTACTTCATCATTCATGCTCTCCTGCATGGTGAATTTCATTATGACAGTGCTATAAAGTAATCATCGTGCTGTAATGTTAAACTACCTGTATATCTGAACGTATAAATTGTTTCTTTCCAAAAACTTGATATCGCTGCGAACCAAAATATTAAATATATACAGAATATAAGTTATTATTGCATTATAATTAAATCCGTAGTTGTTTTTAATCCAGGACCTTGGAACTTTTTGTTATTATTATGGGACCAGATTTCCACACTCTGAGCCTCCTGATCAATTGTTTGAAGTACTTCACACTTAATCAATGAATTTCTGAACCGGATGAAATAAAAAAATTAACAGTGTCACTTAGGGCCAAATTTTTCCATTTAAAAAACCGTCATTCAAAACTTATTGATTGAGGACAGTAATTGTGTGTTGTAAACCTTTGATTACATGGCTTCGTGTTCAACCAATGAGAGCTCAGATATCATTGGTTTTTAGAGTTCTTATTGGTTGTTACACTTAATTAAATTTTCCGCCTCTCTCATTGGCCACTGTTCCATCCTGCAGAAAAGGATGAATTTCCTCTATTACACGAAGGTTGACCGCTGGATATCGAGTTTAGGCGATATCCAAAAGTTTCACCCTCAGGTTTAACTTAAAATAAATAAAAATATTTAACAATTTTCAAGTTTATAATTAAAGAGTTTTTTAATGGTCTAAAGTCTAACTATATTCTTACAGTTATTGAAAACCTGCGATGGGTATTATTTTTTTCTGAAAGGCTTTTTTTAGTAAAAATGGTTAGGTGGTGGGTTAGGGCTGGTATGAGCTTATAGGTCCAGTGCCCGAATTTAATGAATTTAAGCCGCGTCTTAAGTCCGCCAAAACCCGGTTTCAAAAGAGCGCCGACTTAAATCTTGAAACATTGAATACAATTTTAAGTGAAACCAAACATGTTTGAGCCGCTTATCAAATTTAAGCCGCGGCTTAAATTCTTTAAATTCGGCCTCAAGTCACCCTCACCTAAGCTTTCGGTTGTACTGCAGAGCTCTGACCGAAAGAAATGGCGGATTTTTTTAGCATTGAGTGCGAGGGGGCTAGGTTATATTACTATAGAACTATAAATTGGTTATCAGACAGGGAATATATCACTGTTGGGAATTCTGACTGAAAACTAATGCTAGCCTTGAACTTGGCTAATATTGATGGAGGTGATTGACCCAGGATCTTGTATGTGTGTTTGAGTGTGTGTATGTGGGAAACCGTTTGAAATGTGTGGGGAGAGAGAAAGAGGAGAGTTGTCTCACAACCTCGTAGATAGAACCCAAGGTTACTGACCTCCAGAATATAATCACGCAACCTCGTCGTAAACCCAACTCAGGGTTGAATGCCCCCCCTAGTTCTACACCCGCAAACACCAGAACTTGTGCATGCACACTTGGGAACGGTTTCAGCTAAACACACTAACAATCTACATACAAAACACACACATTCCACACAACCTGAACATCACATAAAACCAGTACACACACATCCCATGCACACACGATGCACAACAAATACAACACATTTTATGCACAATAAACTAAACACAACAAATCTGCCACATATTTCATGATGCTGCAAACACAACACATCCCTCATAAAATATCAAACACAAAGAACACACCATAAACACAACCTACACGAACAAGACATACACATTAAACAAAACGAAACACACTAGACAAATTCTCAACTACTAGACACAAATCTTAATACTAGACACAAATCAGGTGTCAACTTCTATTTTGTTAACTCAATACTATCCAGAATACATTTGTTTATCTATCTACTATCCATCTATCTTCATGCCACATATATTTCCTTCTTAAATATTTCTATACGTTAATCAATCAATCAATCAATCTGTTTCTCTATTTATATTTGATATATGAATCTGTGTCACGCACGATTATTTTCATATTACTTGTGTGACAGCTAGTCTAGTAGTTTTATATCATAATATTATATAATAAAATAGTTTTTTTTTGTACTAAATAGCTTCTGGTTATAAGAAATATTATTATTAGTTTTATATCATAATATTATATAATAAAATAGTTTTTTTTTGTACTAAAGAGCTTCTGGTTATAAGAAATATTATTAATAGTTTTATATCATAATATTATATAATAAAATAGTTTTTTTGTACTTAAGAGCNAATACATGAGGTGGACTAACGTATTTTGTTTATTAGAGGAAGAGGATAAAGTTTACAACCAACAAATGTCGCGTGCAGTTTTATATATGCTGCGTTATGATTCTTTTTATACATTTTTATACTTCCTAATTTACTAATTACCTCTATCTTTTTCAACTTTTTTCTTCAGTATAATAATAATAAAATATTTTTATTCTAACTTCTGTAATCAACTTTTTATAAAACCTTATGATTTACAACACAGACCTCTGAAAATTTCTAAACAAAGTAGATAAATTAAAACAATAAGAAAAGAAAGTTTCATGGATAAACGGAAAATTAGCAAACTTTTGTGATTTTAAACAAATGAACCCCCCCCCCCCCCCGTGGCCTTTATTTAATTGTCAAATTAAAGAAAATTCCAAGGTCCAAATATTTTATATAAAAGACGCAGAAAGCCAACTTGCAAAATTATTTTGCAATTTTTGCGAATAAATATTTTTTATTTAAATCATTCTTGCACTGATCTTTTCTAGTTTTTTGCACTTGTTCTGTATCCAGGTCATATTGCACTTGAATAAGTATTAAGTGCTTGAAATTCAGTACGCTTACCAATCCAACAACAAACATAGTATTAGATGGCTTGAGCTGTATTTTTGGAGTTTTTTTATAGCTAGAATTTAGAATGCAGGTATAATTGTGGGGGGGGGGGGTTGTCGATATATTTGAAAGTATTACTATTCTCATAAAGGACTAGAAAATATGAACCCATGTGCATTTGAGAAAGTTTTCTATATTTTGTGAAATTGCAACCATCTCTCCTAATGAAATATCCTCGTTTTTGAAAGGTAACCGCAGTTTACATTCACAAGCACCGAACCTCAAATAAATGTTGGATCCATTCAAGAGTAACATGTTTATGTGGGATACTGTTAATTTATATACCAATACACAAAGAGGGACTACCATTTCAATTCTGCACATTCGGAAATTATTTCAAATATTATGTCGGGCTATCATCTGGTCAGGAACTTCCCTCAGAAGAGGTTTCTAAATATTGGACCTAGGTTTTTTATTGACAACAGTGACAACAGTTTTCTTCCTCATATTTTCTTACTTATTGTCGAATTAAATTACGCAAAAAAATAATGGTCCATCCAAAAATTATCTTGTCAAGGAAAGATAAAAAGGTGTCAAAAAGTACAAGTAAAGAGGGTGTTAAAAGGATGTTTAAATGTTTTAATGTTAAAGGAAACGAGTACCCCCCCCCCCCCGTCTGCTGAAATTCCTTCTCTATTTTACCAAAAACAAATAGTCACAAATATATTGGAATATTTTAGCTGCACATGTATTCAATTACAGGGGGGATTAGAAGTTTATTTAACACTCCCACTTCCCCCTGGTACATTTAACAGCTTCAATCAGGGGTGTAACCCGCCCCCCCGTACACTTGATACACCAGCTTAAATCAGGGGTGCAAACCCCCTCCCTAGTACACTTAATACACCAGCTTTAATCAGGGGTGTATACTCCCCCCCCCTTAGTACACTAAACACACCAGCTTCAATCAGGGTTGTATACTCCCACCTTAGTACGCTCATTACAGCGGTTCTATCAGGGGTGTATACTGTATAATCCTCCCTCCTATAGTACTCTCAATATACTAGCTTCTGGCTTAATTCAGGGGTGTATGCTCCCCCCCCCCGCACATAGTGTTCACTTTCGCTCAATGTATTTTCTTTTATTTCCAGGCCTCCTCCTTTTATTTATATAGCTGAATAGAAATTTGTTAAAATATTTTTTGAAAAAAATTATCATAAAAGTTAAAATAAAATTACAAGTTTAAGTCACCTTCTCTTTATAAGCTCTAGGAAGGGGAGGGGGTGGTAATAAAATATATGAATTTAGAGGGAGGGGAACGATTGGTAGGTAAAGAGGTAACTAGTGGAGGGTCAGAGAATCTCTTTATATATAATATTACAAGGAATGTACGAGGATATAATTTCTACTGCGTACAGGGGCGGATTTGGGGGGCGAGAACCCCGTGCCCCCCCCCCTTAAAAGGGCCCCTCACTGACCCTAAGCCTAATATTATAAACTTCCTAGCATATTCGCTTTTTGAACAATTGACAATTTTTCCCTGGGTTATGATATTCTATCAAAATCAAAATCAAAATTTCTATTTTCTCTTAACCACAAATATATTGGAATATTTTAGCTGCACATGTTCGCCCCCCCGTACACTTGATACACCAGCTTAAATCAGGGGTGCAAACCCCCTCCCTAGTACACTTAATACACCAGCTTTAATCAGGGGTGTATACCCCCCCCCCCCCCCCCCCCCCCCCCAAATATTTTACTTGATATAACACCCAAGTTTTATGATCCATGCACTCTTTATATTTACTGGATGCAGGCAGTTTATTCATTTCAAAATAAACTTTTAGATGGCAATCAAATCCAAAATATGGGGAGGAGCTAGGACCCAGTTTAGTAATACACAATCCAACAATAAAGACCAAGAAATTAAGGAAATATGTTGAATGAGAAAAGGAAATGCAACAAATGAAATTGCAAATTGTATATTGTGAAAAGATTAAAGGACAGTGTTAAGTAGTATCATTTATAGACTGGAGTTAAAAACGTAAAAATTATTATTCAAAATTCAAACTAAAGAAAAATCCATAGTTTATTAGAAAAAAATAGTTAAAAGAAAAAAATTTAGGTTACATAAAAATCCGGAGTCTAAAACTAAATAATGTCCGAAATTTAAGTTAATGCTTAAAAGTTCTGAAAAATAATGAGTTGCTACTTAAATACTAACCGTTCTAAATTTAACCTTAACGACAAATTTTTATTTCCCGCGGAAAATATGAACCAATCAGATTACGTAAAATATGAACCAATCAGATTACGGAAAATATGAACCAATCAGATTACGGAAATTACGGAGATTACGGATCGACAGAGATTATATATACAACATCAGCTGTTTCGTAATTTTCAATTTCTTCACAAAGATGCAGTGCGAAAACTGAAAAGTAAGAAATATATTTCTTATGTATTTATTAATTCCAGATTACGGGAAATCGTCAGATTGAATTATTTTCATGTAAATATTGCAAAATTGACATGATGATATTTTCGGGTTTAAAATTTAACTCGCCGAAATCGACGAGTAAAATATTTAAGCTGTAGCTTAAAATTAAGTCAGAAGTGGCTTAAATGCTGAAACTTAACATTTAAGTTGTAACTTTTCGTTCTTAAGTTTTAGACTCAGGGTTGAAATGAAAGTCCAGAGTTGAAAAGAAAATTCAGAGTTCCATAGAAAAATGCAGTTTTAAATAGAAAAATGCAGAGTTAAATAGAAAAATGCAGAGTTAAATAGCAAAATGCAGTGCTAAATAGAAAAATGCAGAGATAAATAGCAAAATGCAGAGTTAAATAGCAAAATGCAGAGTTAAATAGAAAAATGCAGAGTTAAATAGCAAAATGCAGTGCTAAATAGAAAAATGCAGAGGTAAATAGCAAAATGCAAAGTTAAATAGCAAAATGCAGAGTTAAATAGAAAAATGCAGAGTTAAATAGAAAAATGCAGTGCTAAATAGAAAAATGCAGAGTT
>NW_019397724.1:0-43974 GCF_000591075.1 Eurytemora carolleeae | reverse complement strand
CCCTCCTTCTATTTCCTCCCCATTCCATTTCCTATTCTCTCAAATGTTAACTGTAACTTTGCCATAATTTAACCAAACTGTTTTAACTCTTTTCTGTACTTGATTCATCTTGATTCTTCATCCTGCAACCTTAAGTCTTCATTTTAGAGCCCTCACTATAGTTTTTTTTACCTCTCAGACTTTCTTCTTTACCCCTAACCTAATTTATCAATCCCGCACTTCCTTTACTCTTACCTCAACATGCATAACTTTTCAAATTATTAAACTTCCTACTCGACTTCTAACCTAACCTCTCAAACTCTTAAACTTCCTATTTTAATCTACCCCTAACCAAACTTATCTTACTCTTACTCCTACTTTACTCCTTATCTAAATTCTCATACTATTAAAACTCCTACTTTGCGTATCTAACTTCTCAATCTCTCAAAACTCCTACTCTACTCCTAATCTAACTTCTCAAGCTCTTAAACTTCCTACTTTACCCCTAACTTAACTCCTAAATCTCTAAAACATCCTACTGTAATCAAAACTTGACTCCTAAAATCACTTTAAGTTCTTACTCCACCCTAACTTAACCTCTCAAACTCTTAAAACTCCTACTTCACCCCTAATCCAACTTCTCAGATTTAAAATATTCTACTTTATCCCTAATCTAACCTCTCAAACTCTTAAAATTCTACTTTACGTTAAATTTATTAAACTTCCTACTCTCCCCCTTCTTTAACTCTTAAATCTTTTTAACTTTATACTACTCTTCTCAAGCCCCTAAATCTCTTAAACTTCCTTCACCCCCATTACTATTCTCATAAAGGACTAGAAAATATGAATTACAGAACGGAACAATTATACTCAACAAGTAAATTCTATAATAATTGCTTTAAGTAATTTTGAATTCACAAAAAATACGCGCTTAGACTTTTTATTGAACAACATTTCGTACAGACAAAATATTAGATATTTCTTGTATTTATTTTTAAAATACATATTTATGTGAGTTATAAATCTTTGTTCCGATACATAGACACTTTTTGCAATATTTCTGTCATCAGCATTTGATAAGAATATTTTTAAGAACTCATCTAAGGGGTGAATATCCCCCCCTCTCTCATTCTCTTTCCAAAATGTTTTAAACTGGGGTTTGTGCTCTTTCTTTCTTATAACAATATTTTTCTATCTTTTAAAGCATTTTTCTGAGCACTAAAAAAAGAACTAGCAGATTTTCCTTTTTTAATTGGCGAAATTTGACAAATAGTTAATTTGGAAAAAAATCGAGTGACATTTCTTAATCCTGATTCCAAAACTAAAGAACGAAAAGTTACGAACGACTTAAATGTTAAGTTTAAGCTTAAATGCCACTTCTGACTTCATTTAAACCTAAATTATAAGCAATAGCTTATTTAATTCGTCGATTTCGGCATAATTTTACTTTACCATGGGTTCCCAAGACCAATTAGTCTACAAAACATCCAGGGCGTAGACAAAATTGGTCGAGGGAACCCGCCGTGTGTAAGTAAAATTTTCATCTTCTCGAAAAAGTAGTTGTACAATATTTTATCGTCTTTTGAGATGAAAATGCGCAAATTATTCCCTGAAAACTGCGCAGAGCGGGTGGTCATTTTGCATAACTGTCCCAAAGGGACGTTAAGTAACTTAACCTCCCTCTGTTGGGGGAATCTTAGGTCGGTAATGTTGATCAAAAGGCGGTAAAGTTTACAAAAGTGTAATATTTTAGTAGCAACTCATTATATTTCAGAACGTATAAACTATAATTAAATTTCGTGCATTCTTTAGTTTTAGTTTTACATGTTTTGTCAGTAACTCTAATGAAAATTTAATTTAAAAAAAAATTTAAGATATAGAAAACCCATCTAATCCAAAGATACCAATATAACAAAATGTCTGAGTAAAAAAATTGTTGACACTTTGATATCCTTTCTGGTAAATTATCCCTTTGATATCCTTTCTGGTAAATTATCCCTTTGATATCCTTTCTGGTAAATTATCCCTTTGCTTAATTGTTCAGTTTTTTCTTAGGTCGACACAACGACCATAGTTTCAATATTTTCTATTGTCTCTTTTTCCGTTGAAAATATTTGCTTGCTTGACTTAATTTTGTATAGAGCAGAACCTGATATATTTACATAAATTAATATCTTCAGGTATGTTTTGTCCTCTGCTCGTTGATTCAGGGGTAAACATAATTTTAAATATCCCCCCCCCATCATGATTTTTAAAGACTTGGAGGAAAAAAGTAAAAACTGGAGATAAATCGGCAAATTCATCTCAAATTGTTCGTTACCCATAAATTAATTTTTTTTTCAATTTTACCATTACAAATTCAGCGAAATATTTTTTGGCGCTCCATGAAAGTATTTTAATAAACAATGAAAGAAATATAGTTTTGAATAGGGGATGTTTAAGTTTTTTTTAAGGAAATATTACCCCTTGAGATGATTCTTTCCAGGTCCTATACTGAATACTAAACTCACTTCTGTCTTTATGTAAATTTTCTAATACAGGGGCACCGCGACAGCTACCACCCCTCCAACTCTCAAAAGACAAAAAAATTTATAGGTGTTAAAGAAGTATACTTAAAGGGAGTGACCGGCCATGTAAGTTAGTTTTTTAAAGATCTGTAAATCCTGAGTTTGAGCGCAAATTCGATGTTCAAAACTCCTTCTTTGGGAGTAGATACTTTTTCATAATTAGTTTTTTTTAAATTATTAAATAACGACGACATAAAATATAAAAAAGTTCTACAATAAACTACAGACGTCATGTTGAGAAAATAAAATTAATCTTATCATCGAAAATAAGTAATCTTGTTAAATTATTAGTTTCTATTATCTCATTATTCTGGTTTCTCATTATTCACAAAGTTTTCGCAGATTTTCTAGAATTATTATTGAAAAGACGACATTTGAAGAATTTGAAGAAATCTGCGAATAATTTCAAAGAAAATTAGAAATTCAATATAATAATGAAAACGAAATAATCGATTTTAGCATTGATTTATTGACAAATTTCTTTTGAGAAATATGTTCCTAACTATCTAATTAGATTACTGTATAATTTTTACTTTATTTTTCGTTGTCGTTATTAAATAATTAAAAAAAAACTAATTCTGAAAACGTATCCACCCCCAAAGTAGGAGTTTTGAACGTCGAATTTGTACTCAAACTCAGGATTTACAGATCTTTAAAAAGTTTAATATGTCTCAAATGAATCCGAAAAAGTTTTCCACAACACTGTAAACTCAGTTCAACTACCTTACATAGCCGGTCACTCCCTTTAAGTCTGAGAACAAAATGTTTCGTTCTTACTGCAGGCATAACGATTTTTTTGCTTGCTTGTCTTTTTATCAGAATATATAATTTTACAAAAAAAATATATTTGAAAAAAAGCATGCATGCAGAATTGCAAGCACCAAGCAATCTTATAGGACGTGTGAACAACGGCATGAAAACGTATATTGGTTCTTAAGAATACAAAATGCGATAAAAGATCTAGTAAAATTATCTATAATGAGCATGAAAAGTCGTTAACAATTAACACTACTGCTTCCATAAATGAAATTTTAATGATTAAACGCCGCACTAATTTATATTAACGATGAAATAAACCTGTTTATGATTTTTAAGGAAGCCTCATTTAAAATATTAATTTTAACTACTGGAATACTTCCTTCACAACGCGTATTTAGAAGAATTAGATCATTCTTGAGTAAAAAACTGATAGAAAAATTTCAGAAGTCTTTGTTGTTTAGGATNTTACACATAAGCTGGGGTTTCTAAGCACTGGATTACCAAAAATGGTATTTTTAAACTAACTTGTATTTGCTTTAACAAGAGAAATTGCAAAGTTTTACTGGTGTACGCTGGAATGGTTTTCACGCTGGATAAAAACTGTTTAAAAACATTTGTATCGAATAAAAATGTTTGATTGGGCCGAGTATAGACTGCAGGGCACGCTTCCTTGCCAATTAAACAAGTTAAAAATATAGTTTTGAACCTAGGTCAGATTTCATTGCTATACAGCATATACAGGGTGTAATACAACAGGGGGGGGGGGTTGTTAAAAATAGGATTTAAAATTTAATCCCATACTTTACAAACTTCTTTTTTTCTTTATTAGTAGAAAGCACACTATTTGAATTAGGTTAGGAATAATGATTTAAAGCCGTAAAAGTAAAGATTTAAAATATATTGTCACTTGAAAACATTGATGCATGCATTCTAAAGATCTGAGGTTGCAGTTTTGCGACTCGAACAGTTAAACCCCCATAAATATCAAATCCTGGGATAATGTCTGTCAAATGTTTTAGTAAAGTTACAATTATTTTAAATATTTATTTTCTCAAAGGGTTATTACATCATAGTCTTACAACGGAACTGAGACCAAATATACCTTCAGATATTCTTTAAAGAATATAATTTTTACAAGCACCAAGCAGTTAATTGTAATAATGGTTTTTCATTTCTTGATTTTTGTTTATTTAAAATATTGCGAATATTCAATCGTTAAAAACGGTTAGATATATCTTAAAAACAAATTTTATTCAGGATAGAATAATTAAAATATATCAGCCTTTTTTTGTAATTTGGGTGGTCTCGAATTTATGGATAGTTTGAAGACATAAATCCCATGGCTAACACATTTTGCGAATTTGAATTTTTTTTGCGAACGATTCTTGCGAATTTACGTTAATGAGTTGATTAAATATTCAGCACTCTGAGCTCTATTAGAGTGGAATTAATCCCAGAAATGACCCCGCCCCCTTATGCCCCCCTTATCCCCCCTTTTCCTACAGGGGTGGGGGGGGGGGTACCCACAAAGGATGAGACTTCGGAGACGAGCATACGGAATTTTCTCATTTTTTTCTTGCAGTCCTGGTTCCCTTCAACTCAAAACTTATCTCCTGGTTACCATTAAATTATCTTTTCAAATTTAAAAACAAAAAAAATTTTCCAGGGGCAACGCCGGGCCCTTCAGCTAGTTATTATTATACTATTATTGTTATCATTATATATGCACAACAGAAAACAAAATTCATCCATCAAGTCATTATAACTTTTAAGTTTTAGGTCGTCGTTAATGTTTCATGTTTTGTGGTTAACCCTGTATATTATAACTACCCTCCCTTATCTGCATTTTTATCCAAATTTTCCAAATTTACGGGTTGTATCGGAAGGCTAGGAAAATATTAATACTAGAATATTAATAAATTTTTATATTGGCAGGGAGGCGAGGGGGAGGGGGGATTAGCCAAAATAAAATAGTGTGGTAACCAATTAATCATCCAATTTATAATTTAATGGCTTTTGATTACTTTATATTGAGGAAGGGCTCAAAAAATGATAATTTGCACTATTCTCTCATACACACGAATGTTATCAATTAGTTTTTGTTTTGAGAAAACTGAATTTTCGTATTAATTTAAGATTTTTTTTGGTAATTACATTTGAGATCACCTTTTTATTTGATAACACGAACAAGTAAATCTTAGGGCCTAATAAAAAACCAATTTCTTTGCTTATTTTGTTACTCTCCCAAAACATCCTTCGAAAATTTCGATTATCTACTATAAAAATAGCCTTATGAAACACCTCTATTCTTGGTGTAAATAAACTTACTTTCCTGAAGTGAATTATAATGATAAAATTTTTTTTGAACCCTCTTCAAGGAATTTGTTCTTTAGTGTTTTATGTTATTGCATATTATTAAAATATGCCTGGATAAATAGCTTACCTAGACTTTATAATATGCTGAGAATTGAATTTGACCACTTTTCCATTTCTCATTTTAGTATCTCTAAACACGATCCTTATATTGTAGTCAATATTTGTATCTATGTGTAGGATATTGTAGTTTATATTTGTATCCTTGTATAGGACATCATAGTCGATATTGGTATCCATGTATAGGATATTGTAGTCGATATTTGTATCTATGTGCAGTATATTATAGTCGATATTTGTATTCCTTGTATAGTATATTATAGTCGATATTTGTATCTATGTATAGGATATTGTAGTCGATATTGGTCTCCATGTATAGGATATTGTAGTCGATATTTGTATCCTTGTTTAGGATATTATAGTCGATATTTGTATCTTTGTATAGGATATCGTAGTTGATATTTGTATCCTTGTATAGGATATTGTAGTTGATATTTGTATCCTTGTATAGGATATTATAGTTTATATTTGTATCCATGTATAGGATATTGTATTTGATATTTGTATCCTTTTATAGAAGATTTTAGTCAACATTTATATCCTTATACATGCTATTATTGTAAGCAATAAGTAATTTTTCACGCTTTAAAAGATATTTTAAAATGCACAAAGATCAAACACAACAACTTGTGGAAATAAGTTTATAAAACCTTAGGCTATTAAACAATTACTAGGTTTATCCAATATAATGTATATATAATATACATATAATATACATACATATTACATATACATGAGTTGACTGTGTGTGGTGTGTATGGTTAATGTTGCCGCTAAATTTTGAAAGACAAGTGTCATATAGTATTCTGCTATAGGCAGTGGAGCTGCCTTGCTGCATATGTGTCTAGGCATAGTCTGAAGCCTGAAACAGTTAGGCCTGCAGGCCCAGTCAGGCAGTCCAGGGCTAGACAGTGCAGATTGCCTAGAAAGCCAGGATTGGCTAGACTGGTGTAAGCCTGTATTGGATGTCAATTAAATATTCGGCTTGAAGAAATCTTTCTGATTGGTCAGTTCTTTATTTCTTTAGTGCATAATCAAAGATGTATTAAAGATTATTAAATCATTGTTTCTAACGTTAATTGCCAATTTTGAATAATTACGCGCTAATTAGAACTAAAACATAACATTTACCTAATTTGCAAATCGTTTTGCTTTTTTAACAAGCCCTTCAATTATAGTTGTTATAATTACAGTGCTATCTTTCTCATTAAATACTTAATTACAATTATGCTTGTTTATTTGTTTGTTTTATGTGTTCTTAATTAGCGATATATCATAAAATATTATCATACGAATCTTTAGTGATGGTTTAAAACGCCCCGTCCTGCAAAGATAATATTATTTTATTGCAACTTTTTGTTTCTCTACAGTAATTGTAAAAATTTATGGTACAGAACTACTCCTATTGGTACTGGAGTACATTTAACAGGTACCAGAGTACATTGATTAAGTACTAGAGTACATTTAACAAGTACTAGAGTACATTGATCAAGTACTAGAGAACATTGATCAAGTACTAGAGTACATTGATCAAGCACTAGAGTACATTGATCAAGTAATAGAGTACATTGATCAAGTACCAGAGTACATTGATCAAGTAATAGAGTACATTGATCAAGTAATAGAGTACATTGATCAAGTACTAGAGTTCATTGATCAAGTACTAGAGTACATTGATCAAGTACTAGAGTATATTGATCAAGTACTAGAGTACATTAATCAAGTACTAGAGTACATTGAACAAGTACCAGAGTACATTGAACAAGTACTAGAGTACATTGATCAAGTACTAGAGTACATTGATCAAGTAATAGAGTACATTAATCAAGTACTAGAGTACATTGAACAAGTACTAGAGTACATTGATAAAGTACTTTAGTACAATCAAGTACTAGAGTACATTGATCAAGTACAAGAGTACATTGATCTAGTACCAAGAGTACATTGATCAACTACTAGAGTACATTGATCAAGTACTAGAGTACATTGAACAAGGACTAGAGTACATTGATCAAGTACCAAAGTACATTAATCAAGCACTAGAGTACATTGAATAAGTACCAGAGTACATTGATCAAGTACTAGAGTTCATTGATAAAGTACTAGAGTTCATTGATCAAGTACTAGAGTACATTGATCAAGTACTAGAGTACATTGATCAAGTGCTAGAGTAAATTGAACAAGTACTAAAGTTCATTAATCAAGTACTAGAGTACATTGATAAAGTACTTTAGTACATTGATCAATTACTAGAGGGCATTAATCAAGTGCTTCAGTACATTGATCAAGTATTAGAGTACATTGATCAAGTACAAGAGTACATTGATCAAGTACAAGAGTACATTGATCAAGTACAAGAGTACATTGATCAAGTACAAGAGTACATTGATCAAGTACTAGAGTACATTGATCAATTTCTGAGTAAAAAGAATCCAAAAATTAGAAAATTTGCCCGTCAATGTCCAATTTTTCATTTGTCCTCAAAATTTATAAAAAAAATCGTCCCATCCAAGAGGGGGGGGGGTTTCTTAAATTATATCCCCCTGTTTATATTATAAACTGGGTCAGCTGGCCACTTTTGTAAGAATTATCATCCCGTGTTCAAACTGAAGACGGGTTTAGATTTGGTTAAATTATAGGGTTGGTAGATATTGGATTCTTTTACGCTTTACACGACCTACACGTCAATCATTTTCAGGGGTTGGACGGATCAACCACGAATGAATGAATGAATGGGTTAATCTTGCTGGATAAATGAAATTTTTTTAATATTTTTTTAAAAAAATTGTTAAAGAGCTGTGAATTTATTCTCTGGCTGTTGTGTCTTCCTTTAGCTAAAAAAGCGTCTATATTCGTTTCTCTCTTGAAGAACTACACATTTTTTTTATTCTGTTAAGCAATCTGTGGACATTCTTAATATTTACTCAGATTAAATTGGTTGTTTAAAGGGACCGTTCACTTTTTTGGGTAATTTCAGGGTAAACTAAACAGCCTAAGCGCTATTCATTGGTATTAGTCTTACTTTTCAAAGACAACTGTGGCCGGAGAAAAAGCCGATTTTTCGTTCAGAATTTGAGCGCAAAGGAACGGTTCCTTTCTATACACACTATTTGATGTTTTTTTCAGTAACAACAGTCCAATAAAATTTAAATTTATCATATTTTAATGTCATTATGTGTTCGTTGTTACATNAGTTGTCTTTGAAAAGTAAGACTATTACCGATGAATAGCGCTTAGGCTGTTTAGTTTACCCTGAAATTACCCAAAAAAGTGAACGGTCCCTTTAAAAAATATAAATTCTATTTTTTTTACTAGCAAATTTTTTTTGTCATGGGACACCCTGCGACTAAAAGGTTGTGTATTTCGAGTCGAGTTTCATGTTTCTTTCTGGAGATGAGACTTTTAGATATATAAATCTTGATACTATCAACATACACCATACTATCAACATACACCATGTTTTCCCTGTATATTAACCCTTCTTAGTCATTAATTACGCAGTCCAAAGAAAGCTCGCTCCATATAAGTAAAAAAAATTGTAAGAGCTCTGAATTTACCCTTTTTAACTAACTTTGTTTAAACCCTGTAGTGTATAGCCCTGAATTTTGAACAAAAAATGCGTTAAAAATCATGAATATAGACATGTCAGCAAACTGTTTAAAAATCATTGAGTCTGATTTATGTCCCGTCAATGAGAAGACACGTTGGAAATAAATAAATGTGGTTTTAGAATTTTTTCCCAAATTTAGTTTTCTTTTTGTGTTGATTGTGTATATTTGATAAGACATACTTGATTTTAGTTTTTTTTTTGTTTAGGCAGATTAGTTTTTTTTAACTCGAAAAGTTTTTGTTAACTTGTAACTTTTAGTAACTTTTGATAACTTTTAGTAACTGTTGGTAACTTTTGTTTATTTGTTGTAACTTTTACTAAATTTTGGTAACTTTTGTTAACTGTTGCCAACTTTTGTTAACTTGTAACTTTTAGTAATTTTTGGTAACTTTGGGTAATTCTTTGTATCTTTTGGTAACTGTTGGTAACTTTTGGTTGCTTTTGGCAGCAAGTTTCCAAACCAACAAGATGTTTGATGATAGTTGTCTTAACTAGTATTTTAAAGGGACTGTTGACGTAATTTGTAGTGACCCTTAATTTATAAAGTGCCATTCAGGATTCACAACGATACCCTTACAAATGATTGGGTTACCCCTCTTGTCCTATTCAATTTCTACAAAAATATGAGCGTTAAGGGAGAAAACATGAAACTAGTAGAATTCAAAACCTACAAATATTAAAATGACAATATCTTCCTCATTGTCACTCAGCTAAAGATGTCCGTTTTGAATCGTACATGCTAGTGTTTGAATGCAAGGTTTACTTGAAATTACGTCCCTTTAAGATTTTGTTGTTGCTCGGATTTGCATTATTTGTACCAGAGTGATTAGTTTTGTATCTAAGGGGTTTAGTAGCTAACAAGTAAAGGGTTAAAAGGTGTAACCGGACATGGTTCGATTGAAGATTAATTGCTTGGATACGTTTTCTATCCGTTCTCATCCTGCTCATCACTATTCAGAACCTTTACACAATCAACCGTGAACGGGAGAACAGGGGGGGGGGGGGCGTAATTTGAAACCATCCAAAATTAATTGTTAAAGGGATTGAAGACGTAATTTTAAGTGACCTTCCGTTTATAAAGTGGCAAGTTCTATGGTAAAGGTAACCGAGTTTTTTTCTTATAACATTCGTTGAAGAAATTTCGCTTTTCAGACGATTTCCTCCACTGTGTTTTAAGCAGAAATGCGCAATTCTATCGAGAAACCATATGATGAAAGACGACATTATACAATATTCGGACGAATTTTCCTTTCAGAAGAATATATTGAGTAAATATAATAATTAAGCAAATACTATAATTTTAAGTTAAATATTTGAAAATTGTATAATTGTTGTTAAGTAGGTTCTATCAGCAACGGCACTGTTGTTAAATAGCTGTATTTACTTTATCTAGATAACCTTGTTGATAACATTATCATCAATCCTAGCTATTATATACTCTCATTGTATCACCTGCCCTCCCACCCCCCTTCATTAAATCTTAACTCCTACACATACTCCCCTTCATTTAAACGAGAATTGTTTGGTGTTATATAGTATACTAACTTTTCATATTTTATATTTTGTTGTTATATAGTATACTAACTTTTCATATTTTATATTTTAAATCGATCTTTAAGAAAGGTAACTTTCCTCTGAAGTTATCTTTTATTGATTTTATTTTATTAAAAAATAATAAACGCAATCATGCAGAACACATTAATAAACACACATGGAATAAGAAAACCCTTTTTAAACCAACAACCCTTGGGTCTTATTATTCCTGAGTAGAATGTGAAGTCTACTTACTGGTTTTTGCGTTATTTTAATGACGCAGATTAGTTTTTTTCCTTGATATATAGGTAGGGTTGAAATAAAGATTAGCTGAGCTTCAGTTGAGGAGGGGGCGAGGGTAAGCCGAAACAATCCTGACCCCGAGCCTCATTTTCTTCAACTTAACTCCGTCCCTCTTTTAACGTCTGAGCTGAGTTTATTTAAGGAAATTGTAAAACCTCAAAAAACCTACAATTGTGGTGGAACGTTTGCATGATTGAGAATAATGTGGCTCAGAATTGTGAAGATGGTTCGCCCTTCTCCCCTCGTTTTAGAAGATATGTCTCCTAGTACAGAATTTATATCCCAGGGATTCAACTAATATCCAGTATACAATAGAATTACAACACACCTCACAGATATGTGTGGTCCAGGACCCTTTTCCTATCCCTACCATCGCATATTTACCCAACTTTATCATCTACCCTACTCATACTGTCTACACCCTCATATTTACCCTACTTTACCTTCTACCCTACTCATACTGTCTACACCAACATATTTACCCTATTTTAACTTCTACCCTACTCATACTGTCTACACCCTCATATTTACCCTACTTTACCTTCTACCCTACTCATACTGTCTACACCATCATATACCTCTTACTTTAGCTTCTACACTACTCATACTGTAAACACCCTCATATTCACCCTAATTCAACTAAAAAATACATACTGTAAACATTTAGAAATCAAATTAATATTTATAATAAATCATGGATTCTAACCATGCAGTCACGAGCCTCACAGATTTGCTTGGCAGACTGAGCCTTCAATGTGCACACCGAGTCTCCACTATGCAGACCAGACCTCCGCTATGCAGACCGTGCCTCCGCTATGCAGACTGTGCCTCCGCTATGCAGACTGTGCCTCCGCTATGCAGACCGTGCTTCCGCTATGCAGACCAGACCTCCGCTATGCAGACCCTGCCTCTGCTATGCAGACGGTGCCTCCGCTATGCAGTAAACGAGCCTCCACTTGACTTAGTGGCATAAAAATTTTACTAAAGATTAGAGTGTTTTTTTGATTGTCATGATTAGAAACATATATGGACTCATAAAGTTGTTTATAAGATTTATACTAAAACTTTAAACATTTCTGACGCAAAAAGGAAGATATTTGGAGAAATATTTCTGGATTAAACTTCGTTTGTTTTGTTGTAATCTTTGATTTAAACAATGCCTCCTTTTTTGAAAAATGTTAAGATGTAGATAAATGATACAAATTTTCTAGATTTAATTTGAAATACAAAAAAAGGTATCTCTTAAATCAAAGATTTTAAAAGATAAAATGAAATGAAATTCAAATTTTATTCTATTCGTGTAAAAAATGCTTAAAGTTTTATATACCACTTTATTAGTCATAATTAGGAACCTTTTATGATAATTCATAAATACTTCTCATCTTTGAGAAACCTCTCATGCCACGAAAAATTTGTATAAAAATCTTTTATTTAAACATAAAACACAAGTTAAAAAAACCTCCTGTATTACACAGGCATATTTTGCTGTATTACGCATGCTTATTTCTGCATTGCTAAGGCTCCGTCTGCCTGTCAAATCTGGGAGGCTCGTGTCTGCATAGCAGAGGCTCATGGCGTCCTGGGGTTCCCTCCCTCCCTCCACACCCCTCTTTATCCACAAACATGTCAGATTTAAATAGGAAAAGACTAATTTACCAAAGTATGAGAAAAAACGTGTTCAATATATTTTTAGGAAAATGGAAATAAAATAAATGTTCTAAACAAGGAAAATGTCATTTGGCCTGAAGGGACAATATTATAAAATGAAATCTAAACCTGCAATAATATCGTAAACAGACAGACCATTTGAAAAAAACATTTAAGTATTTCGAAAAAAATTCTCCATTGCTTGTCATTTATAATCCAAACACCTCGAAAACAGTTAAAACAATTGAAATCTAAAGTTTTGGTCTAGGGTGGTAAAATGGTTTTTCCTAAGCATAAAAAACTTATTTTTTGTCCGATCTAGATTTTAATGTTGTTCCTGAACTTAGTGGTTGTAAAATCGATCTTTAAGAAAGCATGTAGAAATCAATTCCAAATATTTTGTAAGAAATTTACGAATAAATTGTTGAGGATTCAAACGTTTGTGAGAAATCCTTAACATTTTGTTCACAATTTCCAACAAATGTTCGTGATTTCGAACTGGTTTTGATAGTTCGGTATTTTGAACAAAATTTGCGAGGTTTTCTAACATTGCGAGTAATGCGTGTGTTCTACGTATATTATTTTAAACTCGGAACATTTGCTGGCGAAACTCAAAGTTTTTGCTCGTTTTAGCACACATGTGGGGACCCGTGGGAGGAAGTTTTATCTTTTTGACAAATTTTTGCAATTTTTCTGTCTTTTAAGACTTTAAAATCCCAAATTATGTCCATTTCTTAAGCTGGTGAACAGACTCTTTTACTGCCCTGACAGTGTTATTTTAAACCTTCAAGGGAGGAAAACAAGAAGGGGGTCGGGCAGGGAAGGGATGAGAAGGGGCTAGGATGAGGAGGGGGTTGAGCAGGAAAGGGATGAGGAGGGGGTTGAGCAGGGAAGGGATGAGGAGGGGGTTGAGCAGGGAAGGGATGAGGAGGGGGTTGAGCAGGGAAGGGATGAGGAGGGGGTTGAGCAGGGAAGGGATGAGGAGGGGGTTGAGCAGGGAAGGGATGAGGAGGGGGTTGAGCAGGGAAGGGATGAGGAGGGGGTTGAGCAGGGAAGGGATGAGGAGGGGGTTGAGCAGGGAAGGGATGAGGAGGGGGTTGAGAAAGGAAGGGATGAGGAGGTGGTTGAGCAGGGAAGGGATGAGAAGTGGTTGAGCAGAGAAGGGGTTGAGCAGGAAGGGAGGAGAAGGCGTTTAGCAGGGAAGGGACGAGGAGGGGTTGATCAGGGAATGGATAAGATTAAGGTGGGAGTTGAGTAGGGAAGGGATAAGATTAAGGAGGGAGTTGAGTAGGGAAGGGATGAGATTAAGGAGGGAGTTGAGTAGGGAAGGGATGAGGAGGTGGTTGAGCAGGGAAGGGATGAGAAGTTAGGCAAGTAGAATTGTCCTTGACGAATGCAAGAAAACGTTGTAAAAATTTAAAATTGCAAACATATTTTGGGAGTTACATCGTCTTAACTTCTTCAGATTCGAATTCTCGGAAAAGGGAAGTTATATTTTACAGGGCCACTGTGCTGCATAGTACGGTGCTTTAAAGCGCCGTGGAGGGGGGGGGAGTTATTTGCCAAATTATTTCCCTGCTTGGGGGCTAGTCCAAGAACGTAGAAAAAGTGTCTGAACCTAAACGGATGTATTAAGCAAGTCCGGAAGAATGGCGTCCAAGTTTAATTGTCGTCTTAATTAAAATATATTTTGAACGGACTTCAGACGTTATTTCATGCGATTCTCAATGTATACAGTGGCATCTGCGATTTACATCGCTACCATGATCACCAAACAATGAGATATTATCGTTTCTTGTTTTAATTTTAAATTATCTGTATTTATATAGTTTCCTTTGGGATTTATTTCTTCAGAGACAGTGAAGAAAATTGTCAGACTTAGCCCGGTTTAGGATAAAAAAAACCGATCATCTATACTTTTCCTCAGTGGTGCTCAGATAGAGGGTAAATGGGTAAATGTGATTTTTTAATTGGAGGGTTGCTTCAAATTTCGTTCCTGTAAGACTGAAACGAGAATTGTTTGGTGTTATATAGTATACTAACTTTTCATATTTTATATTTTGTTGTTATATAGTATACTAACTTTTCATATTTTATATTTTGGTGTAATATAGTATTCTTACTTTTCATATTTTATATTTTGGTGTTATATAGTATTCTAACTTTTCATATTTTATATTTTGGTGTTATATAGTATACTAACTTTTCATATTTTATATTTTGGTGTTATATAGTATACTAACTTTTCATATTTTATATTTTGGTGTTATATAGTATTCTAACTTTTCATATTTTATATTTTGGTGTTATATAGTATACTAACTTTTCATATTTTATATTTTGGTGTTATATAGTATTCTAACTTTTCATATTTTATATTTTGTTATTGGTAAATTTGTAGATTGAAAATTGGGCTCTTAAAACTTTATTTCATTCCCTAATTGTGGGAAACCGTAAATTGTATTTTTTCATGCATTAAGTGAGACTAAAGGGTTCATTACGTTCGTTCAATGTAAAAATATTTTATTATTTTATTATTATTTTATATTTTCCATACCGCAACCCACGATAAATTCTTTTTACAATCGATTTAAGATTTAACATGAAGCATCCATAGAAACTTTAAGTTAAGACATTCATGAGAAAGATGCAGATGAAGTGGGGGGTGAAAGGGATGAATAAGGGAATTAATGAAAGTATTAAGGAGAGAGTGACTTAATAAACGAGATAATGTTTACTTGATAAATGATTGAAGGTATACTGGTTGAATAATAGAAAGTATACCTCATGAAAACGATCAAGTTTTCCGGATGAATAAGACCAAGTATACCAGAAGAATAAGTTAAATTAGACTGGATTAACAAAAGAAGAAAACGTTCAATTATACCGGATTAATAAGACCAAGTATACCAGATGAATAATACCAAGTATACCAGATGAATAAGACAAAGTTTACCAGAAGAATAAGACCAAGTATACCGGATTATTAAGACCAAGTATACCCGATGAATAAAACCAAGTATACCGGATGAATAAGACCAATAATACCGGATTAATAAGACCAAGTATACCGGATGAATAAGAATTAAGTATACCGGAAGAATAAGACCAAGTATACCGGATTATTAAGACCAGGTATACCAGATGAATAAAACCAAGTATACCGGATGAATAAAACCATGAAGAAGACCAAGTATACCGGATGAAGAAGACCAAGTATACCGGATGAATAAGACCAAGTATACCAGATGAATACTAGAAAGTATAAAGTTTGTTAATAAAATGTTTAAATCCTCTAATGCTTTCATATGCATCAAAATATACAGTTTATAGCAGTTATAAATACACCTTAATAAAGCGGGGACTAGGGGGAGGTCATGGGACGCATTTTTCCCCTTTTTCTCAGTTAAATATGTTTAATAGTTCTCTAATGAATCATGTTTATGTAAGTTTAAGTAGAGAGGTTTAGGCAAGGAAATAGCAGAACAAACTTGCATAGTTGGTTAGACTTTAATATCTTACAGTGGGGAGGAGTTGCAATGTGTTTCTGGAAATTTTGGGGATTTTTGCAAAATAGAAAGGGGAATATTTTTCAGAGAGGCGTCTTGGGTTGATTTCATTTTTGAAGGGAGCGTTTTTGTCGCATTTCTACAAAGTCTGAATAAGCATACGGTTTTAAAATGTTAAAAGAAACATCGAATAGACATAAAAATTGTAAAGGCCGATTCATATTTGGTTCATTTAATGTGTTATTTATATCGAGGACTCCCTTTCAATTAAAAACCAAATTAATTAAGGTTCTTATTTTTCTAAAGATTTAATACTTTAAACAGAAGCTAAAGTCTTTACTTAATATTGCATAATAACAATATTTTTTTGCACAAATATTAGAATTGCACCCTTCAGCTTTGCACCCTTTTCATTGTAATATTAGGCTTTTAAATGTTACTCTGACAGTAACCATTTTTTTTGCATTTTAGAATTTCTAGGATTATTATAATTTCATTCATGGATCTCCCCAAAAAAAATATTGGAACATTTTTTTTTCTTTCTTCCTGTCATTAATACTTGCATGGGGACATCTGAGGTCATAGAAAAAAGTGGATGATTCGATTCAGCCGTCTTGTAGTTCAATAGATAAATACTAGCAAATTAAGGAAGCAAAAATGCAGAACAAAAAACAAAAATATTTAGATAAATCCTTGAAAAATTGGACCTTAATTAAATTTTCTTAAATTTTCACCATTCTTTTAAATATTAAAATTGTTCCTAGATCGAATATAGTTCGAAAAAGATTTCATGAAAGATAATTGACAGTGTACTTGTGAAGTTGTGTGTGCACTATTTTTGTACTGTATTGTGAATGTATGTACTGTGTACTGTGCACTTGAGAAGTACATATGAAGAGATATAGGATCATAAATAAAGAATTTTTAGAATTCCAAGCAAATAGTTCTAGAATATAGTTATATCTATTACAACTCTTTATAACAGGGCAGATGGACTTGAGGGGTTCTAGAAAGGGGGGGGGGTGGAAGGTGTGCTATAGAGGGACTAGAGGAGGTACTGGAGAGGGACTTGGTGTGGAATTGGGGACTTACTGGACCAGAGGGGAGAGGGGTGTTAAAGGGGACTGGAGGGGGACTGCAGAGGGACTAGATGGGAGAGGGGGGTTAAAGGGGACTGGAGGGGGGCTGGACAAGGATTGAATTCATTGGATCGACAATGGACATTGTAGACCAGGTCGGCATTTAACAACTTGCATTATTCATTGCATTAGTAACTCAGCCTCAAATAAATAGAATTGATAATAATTTAATTATTCTTATCCACTGATTAATTAGGTTTAAAAGGTTTTCAGGCCTAAAAACCTTTGATTTTGAAAAGGGATCTAAATTGCCTGCATCAAAAATACTCTAATCTGATCAGGAGAATTAGTATGAAGTCATTTGACGTGGGGTTTAAATTACAAAATTTCGATATTAAGCAGAGTCTTTTAACAAAGTTCCTATTTTGAGAGGGTGTTACGGGTTCATAATATGTTCCAGTTCCCATACTTTAAACAAGATTCTCTAGAACATCCTCCCATTTTTCTTCTTTTTTTTAACAGGGTGTGTCACTACAATTCCACATTGACAGGGGTTTTAGAAGACACGTATTCAGTGCTTAGAATCCAGTTAAATTTGATGCGGATCCGGATCCTGGATCCGCTTTGGAAAAAATGGATCCGGATCCGGATCCAGGTCATTTCTTTAAGATTCGCTGAATTTTTTTCACAAAAAATAATTTTCAAATTTTTTCGCTTATTTTTATCCTGAAACTTGATGGACCATTCAGAAATGAGGAAATTTTTATAATCTCTCTTTTAATTAAAAAGTTCAGATTTGGGTTTTTGGAGTAAAAAAGTTTTTTTTTGCAGTTTTTGGTTGATATTTTACCCCATGGATTCGGATCCTAAGCACTGCACGTATTATTGTTGCAAGTTGAATTCCAGCTATTTTGAGAAGTTGTTACAATACAGTTTCCGTGAAGTGGGTTCCAATGAAGCTCGCATATTTTTTTACCAAGGTGTTCCGATACAAGTTCCAGCTTGACAGGGTGTACCAACACTAGTTTCCATTATTACTAGCTTGAGAGATCCAAATATCATTAAATATCTCAAAAATTGTGAAATCATCAAGATTAATTCTGAAATGCATTTTTTTCAAGATAAGATGGTAATCGAAATGTGTGGACAGTTGGACAATTGGACACCCATGTTTGTAGAATATAGATCGATTATCAAATATCTTTCTGGTTGGTTCTGTTTAGTTCTCTTAAACTAAATGTCTTTTCCTATTATCTTATCATTAATAATACAGATTAGTTGATACAGACCCCTCTGGAGTATCCATGCTATCTATTTATCTATACCCTTAGGTATAATGTACACAGTACACACAGTACTACCGAGGCATAACTGCTGTTTTGAAAACTGTACAAACAGTGATTGTACTGTACCGGACTGTACCGTACTTTTCTGGACTGGTATTTTCTTTACTGTACTGTACTGTTCTGAACTGAACTGTACTGTACTGAACTGAACTGTACTGAACTGAACTGTACTGAACTGTACTTTACTGTACTTTACTGTACTGTACTGTACTGTACTGTACTTAACTGTACTGAACTGTACTGAACTGTACTGTACTGTACTGTACTGTACTGAACTGTACTTTACTGTACTTTACTGTACTGTACTGTACTGTACTGTACTGTACTGTACTGTACTGTACTGTACTGTACTGTACTGTACTGTACTGTACTGTACTGTACTGTACTGTACTGTACTGCACTGCACTGTACTGCACTGTACTGTACTGTACTGTCATTGACTAATATATCACTATGTGTTTGAACAATTTTTTAAACAAAATTTTTTTTGTTTTGTTTGTTCCAGAAAATATGTGCAGTGAATTAATGAATTAAAATCTGCTTCGTTAATAGATATTTTATCTATTTTAGGTATGTTATTTCGAGTCAATTCAGACCTAAGTTAAAACACGCAGAAAATTTGTCGACGCCTGTGAATTAATTAGTATTAGAAACTGTTTTTCTGAAATTTGTCCTCGGTTACTTGGCAGATAGTTTTGCATTTAACATTAGGCATTCATCCATTAAGTTGCATCATTGTATAAAAGGAAAAGTTTGGAAAACATAAGACTTTGAATATGAAACAAACTTCAAATTTAAAAATAAAAGATTACAAATGTTATAAAATTATAAAAGAGAAGAAGTTTTTCTTTCTTTCTCCAAGGGTACATTAAGAGAGTTCTTGGGCTAATGGTTCAAAAATGTTGTTATCTAGAGTTTATCTCTAGATTAATCTAATCCAGATCTAAGATTCATTTATTGAATAAGTTATATAAAAAATTAAGTTTAGAAAAACACTTTTATGAAGTTGACATTGAGCAAGAAGAAATTAAAATTATAGTTCAGAATTAAAAGAAAATTAAAATTTACTGTTTTCAAAAATATATAATTTATAAGTTTAAAGACTTGGACAGAAGGTTGAATTATTAAATAGAAATGCAACTTTTCCTGCTTTTCCCAAAAATCTAAATCAAATACTTGTGACACTTTGCCTTATCAAAACTTGATCGTCACACAAGCAACGGAGTAAAGAATCCTCCATCTTGATTTTGTGCCCCCTCCCCCCCATCTTTTTTTATGTGCTAATCTTTATTACATCCTGGTATCTATCTTTCTATCTATCTATCTATCTATCTATCTTTCTATCTATCTATCTATCTATCTATCTATCTATCTATCTATCTATCTATCATACTTTCCTTCTTTTATTTCTTGAAATTTCCTATTTATGTCTTTTGTTCTAAAGATATTTACAACTTGCGAAATAAGATCGCTTTTTGTCCTATACGGTATGAACTCTATGAACACTAGATGATATCTTGATTGAACAATTGATAAAATGTAAAATCTCGGTAAGGTTATTGTTTTAGTTTTTCCTAGTTAATGTTCTATACATGACAGTATGGACTGTATGAACACTTATCGGAAAACCTCTTAAAGTTATTGAGTAATTTCATCCTACTTGCAGGCATTTTGCATGAATGAATGGTGAAGTTGCAAATTTTTGTGTGATTTTGCAAGAAATTGAGTGGATTCAGGTGGAGTGGGGGGGGGGGGTTGCAAATTAAGTTGCTGTGCCGATTTGTCGTTAAAATGTTGCCCTGCCTATTCAACATTGACATTTATCTTGATTAAAGGGTATACATTGTTGTACTACTTGATACAGCTGAATATACTTGTTGGATAAAGCTATATCATATACCTGGATACAGCGATTACATTTTGTATCTGTAATATAAAAATCAATAACAATGAATCTTGATCACATTAGTTGTTTCTGAGGTATTCCTGTGTTCCCAGTTTATGTTGCAAAAACGTATCCCTCCATGGTTTTCAAGCGACAGTTTTAAAGGTTGCAAAAACGTAAGGTTGTCCGAGGAGGGGGTTGGGGGTACATTAAATTTCTATATACATAAAGTAGTAATCTTTTGTACCGCTTAGCATCAAATTTTGATTAATTTTCTAAGTTGATTCTTAGATTCATATTTTTCTCCTTTCCCCTAAAATTACTTCTTTTAAAACAACCTAGTGAATAATTTTAAAAGATGCAACGATGATTTTGGAAATGAAAGGTAATAGTTGACGTGCTTACATCGTTTTCATACGTCGCTTGTATGCTTTCAAACTTATAATCATAAAGATTAGAATATTAGTCGGCAACTATGAACTATATTATTTGACTTCAAATTGAAAAAAATCATATGGCCCAAAAAGTCCTTCATAATTAAAAAGGTTACTGAATTTAAGACTTAATTTCAAGAACTCCAAAAAGACTATCATCCTTATAAAATTGAATCCAGAACTGTTATTTAATGGATGCAACAAAAATTTCTCGTTTTCTAACTTTGGGTACACGAAACACTGGACACTGTACACCATACACCGTAAAATGTAACCTGTACTTTCTACACTATACCCAGTACAGTGTACAGTGTAACCTGTACTTTTTAAACTATACCTAGTACAGTCTAGACTCTAACCTGTACTTTCTGCACTGTACTCAGTACAGTTTACAGTGTACACTGTGTACCCTGTACATTGTACACTATACCCTGTTCATTGTATACTGCACCCTGTACATTGTATACTGTACATTGTGCATTGTACATCAAGCCACAGGGATGTATATTTTCTTTCTCCCCATAAAGGTATATTTGTTTTAATGTTTTATTTGCTAAATTCAGAGAAAAGGACAATTTTAAGGTGAAAAGTAATTGAGTGTTTCAAATTTTCCCTTTATGTTTGCAACCTGATTGTGTAATCCGATGAAATTTCAAACTAAGATTATTTATCTAACAAAATTCATAGTTTGAAATATTAAAGGTCTACAACATCCGGTTACTGAGATATAAGGGGAAAAAATAGAGTTTGTGGCAAAAACTCATTTTCTTGATAAATTTTTGGGTAAACAGTAACATAAAAGAGGAAAAACTACCCTTTTATTATCAATTTTTCAATCTTTTCCCCCAGATCACTACACACGGTGAGTTTATTTGCTTTAGGACTTGATTCTTCATCGTTGCATTGATTCTTATTCTATTCAAAACATTTAGCATGTTGTTCTTTAGTTCCAACTTGATTCATCATCGTTGCATTGATACTTATTCTATTCAAAACATTTAGCATGTTGTTCTTTAGTTCCAACTTGTTCTCAATGCGTGATGTGTTCTGCCGATTTATTGCTTTTAATTTATTTTTAATAGTCTTAAAAAATGTCTCCCGATCTTAGGGTGGACACACAAATATTTGAATTCGAATCAAATAATTGTAATATGTACATTGTACATGTTCACATTTTAGAGTTAAATTTATAGCTCTGTACATAAATAGGGGAATTTTATGTGCTAATCTTTATTACATCCTGGTATCTATCTTTCTATCTATCTATCTATCTATCTATCTTTCTATCTATCTATCTATCTATCTATCTGTCTATCAAGCCTTACATCTGCCTGTAAAAGTATCTATCTATCTATGGGCCGCTAGACAACTTGCAAAATTGCAAACTGCTAGACAATCGTACTTTCCACAATTGTTACCACGTAAATTTGGAAAATACATCACAAAATGAAGAGCTGCCTAATTTTGGAAGAAAATAAATTAGCTAACTGGTCCTGAATAACTTTCAAGTGAGTACACCCCCTCGTGTTTCCCCCCTTCGAATGTTGTGGGTAGCTTGGATAAACATTTTGCATGCGCATCAAGGATTTGCAGATAAAACGTTGCAAAATTCAATTTTATAGACTTTTACACACCTTTTATTAATATCTTATTCTTAGGCGAATTTAGAACCAAATTGAATATGTCTATGCACATATTTGTGTTTGTTTAGCTTAATACTCTATACATACCTATAAAATATATTTTGCACGGAGGTACCAGATTATTCTACAAATACTGAAATTAAGTTCAGGATCTTCACTTAAGTGCAGATTAAGTATTTTAAATGAAACTATGTTGAAAATCCGTCTGAATCTCTAGAGTGTAACTTGAAATAAAGCTTTATACTTACTGTTGTCTTAAGTTGTGAAACGGTATTTAAGTATTGATCTTGATCTGAGTAAAGTAAGTACAGTTTAAGTTTGTCTAAAACTGGTTTCAGATATTAAGGATCATAGTTTTGTAAAAGATGTTCTCGACGAATATCCAGTTTGGAAAAAAAATATCGAAGAATCATATTAATGTCGATATTTCGAAATTCCTTCAGTTAAAGATATTTTGATCAAAATGTTAGATTTTTTTTAGTAAATAAAAGTCTGTTGACTAATGTCCAATATCAAATTTCTAATTTATAATGTCTTATGTCTCATATCTGATTATATGTATAATAAGTAGCTAAAAATAGGTATTAATGTACCTATACCTCTAGGTGTATAAGTAACTACTTGTGGGTGTATAAGTAGTAAGTACCCTACTCTTAAGTGTTTTAAGTACCTACCTCTAGGAGTTTAAGTACCTACCTCAAAGTGTTGTAAGTACCTACCTCAAGGTGTTTAAGTACCTACCTCTAGGTGTTGTAAGTACCTACCTCTAGGTGTTAAAGTACCTACCTCAAGGTGTTGTGAGTACCTACCTCTAGGTGTTAACGTACCTACCTCAAGGTGTTAAAGTACCTACCTCTAGGTGTTAATGTACCTACCTCAAGGTGTTAAAGTACCTACCTAAAGGTGTTTAAGTACCTACCTCTAGGTGTATAAGTACCTACCTCTAGGTGTTGTAAGTACCTACCTCTAGGTGTTAAAGTACCTACCTCAAGGTGTTGTGAGTACCTACCTCTAGGTGTTAACGTACCTACCTCAAGGTGTTAAAGTACCTACCTCTAGGTGTTAATGTACCTACCTCTAGGTGTTAAAGTACCAACCTCAAGGTGTTAATGTACCTACCTCAAGGTGTTAATGTACCTACCTCAAGGTGTTAATGTATCTACCTCTAGGTGTTAAAGTACCTACCTCTAGGTGTTTAAGTACCTACCTCAAGGTGTTTAAGTACCTACCTCTAGGTGTTAATGTATCTACCTCTAGGTGTTAAAGTACCTACCTCTAGGTGTTTAAGTACCTACCTCAAGGTGTTTAAGTACCTACCTCAAGGTGTTAAAGTACCTACCTCAAGGTGTTGTAAGTACCTACCTCTAGGCGTTAAAGTACCTACCTCAAGGTGTTGTAAATACCTACCTCAAGGCGTTAAAGTACCTACCTCTAGGTGTTTAAGTACCTACCTCTAGGTGTTAATGTACCTACCTCAAGGCGTTAAAGTACCTACCTCTAGGTGTTAATGTACCCATCTCTAGGTGTTAAAGTACCTACTTCTAGGTGTTAATGTACCTACCTCTAGGTGTTTAAGTACCTACCTCTAGGTGTTTAAGTACATACCTCAAGGTATTAATGTACCTACCTCGAAGTATTAATGTAAATACCTCTCTAGGTGTATTTTTCTCGAGGTGTATAAGTCTCGAGGTATAAAGTCTCTAGGTGTATAGGTCTATGTGTATAAATCTTTAGGTGTAAAGTCTCTTTGTCTATAAGTCTTTAGGTCTACTCTATAAGTCTCGAGTTGGATAAGTCTTAAATTTTAAGTACCTACCTCTAGGTGAACCGGTGGGGGGTACAGTTTAATAGTTTATTACTTCAATCCTATCCCTTAATCGCTGCATGCATTGAAAATACCGGCTTTAAACCTGCTAAACGTACTTTTACCTCTCCAAATCCAACCTTATTTTTCGCTTTTTAAAACAAAGTATTATTTAAAGGTTTATAAGGTTAAAAAGTTTCCGCGAAGAATTTTTCAAGTTTTTTTTTCAAGTTTTTAAAAATTTTAGTTTTAACTAATTTTTTTCCTTTTCGTCCTTTGTATTAGAAGTGCTTATTTTCGAAGGTTTTCATTTTCGTATTTTTTATTTTTTTTTGTTTTATGGAGTTGAGATATGTAAATTTTCATCCTCAAAATTTGACCTAATTTGTCCTTAAAAAAATATTAGATATTTTTTTCAAATTACTTTTTAAAAATATTTGAAAAATATAAACAGCCCTGTTTAAAGGATTTTGCAAGCCCTGTGTAGTATTTGCATGCGTGTAATGTCCGCTAAAACCGCAGCGGCGGCATTCTACTAAATTTCTGAAAATAGTAAAACTTGTAACTTTTTCGTGGATATTTTGACCTACACAAGATGAACAATTAAAAAAATGATGTGAAAAACCATGCCAAAATGTTCAGCCTCATAGAAGATGTATCAAGTGTGAACAAACTTCTGTTTTCCCGCTTTATTTACGATAAAAAAGCAATTAAAGCAAAACTTAAAAAAAATATTTAAAAATTGTAGACCTAATGTTTAAGAACTATAAACTTAGTTTTAGAAAAGAAATCAAGAATTATTGTCCATCACTCGCTACTATTTTCAATTTCCTTTTTCTTTGAGAATAAAAAGGTTAACTCTAGGTGTACTAGACCGAAGTTGTGGATTCCTATAAAATAAAGAATGTAGCGTTTTTCATTTTTATTTTTTTCTTGCACATCCTTCAAATCTGTTTGTTTGTTTTGATGTTCGATCATAACTCATGAACTCCTTTACCGATTTGCCTCAAACCACGCTAAATGTTCTTGAGTTATAATTTCTAAATTGAGCTGAGGCCGAATTTAAAGAATTTGAGCCGAAGAAGTTTAAATTTAAACCGCGACTCAAATTTTGTTGGTTCCACTTAAATTTGTATCAAATTTTTCAAGATTTAAGCCGGCGCTCAATTGAAACCGGTTTTTGGGGGATTTGAGACGCGGCTTAAATTCATTAAATTCGGACACCGGTTGACTATGGGTTCCTATTCAAGATAAAGTATATTTATACATATTACATATCACATCCTTTCATGATAATTGAGAGATGAATTATTGATATCGTCTTTGTTAGAATGACAAATTGTGCCTTGCTCGTAAAATTAGATAAAGGAATGCTGGAAATTATTTCAAAATTACAACATTTCTTTCATTAATTATTAGAAATTTTCATGATAAATGGGACACCGTGGTTTGATTCATTCATTCATTCATTGATTTTATAGCTTTTATTTGCTGCGACTTTCTCGCCCGGATAGCCTGGAAAGTCTCAGCTGAATCAATAATCATAGCTAGAAATGTTCAATGAATCGGACAGGCGTGTTTCCAGGTTTAAATGGTTGATTATTAATTAATAAGAATTTAGGAAAATAAGTTAATTAATTAATCTAAAGCTGGGGAAATCTCTTAAACGCGTTTAAATCTCGTTTGATTTGGTTTTCCGTAGCAAACAATGTAATGCAATGCAACATGTTTGCTAAGAAGTAAAACCAACATTAGCATGACTTCACAATATTTTCAATAAGCTGGACGAGGGGGGGGGGGTGAGGGGCAAAAGTCATACTTTTCGCTCAAGAATAAAGAATAAAGTTATCAATTCAAATTACTAAGGCAACAGTTTATATGTTCCTAAAATTGCCCTTGGGATAACTTTGTAAAATAACATCCCGCACATTGAATGTTCGCGTTGGAAAATTGAAAGGTACAGATTCAGTTTTTGCAAAATGGTTTACGCGTTTTTTACGCAATTATATTTCTTGTAATTCTTTCAATCCATTCAATTTTTTGTATTCTCTGTCGAACTAAAATCAACAGACACAATGATTTGTAAATATTACAGATAATAACTCAGTAATAAGCGCTTACAATACTGTTTTCAAATTTAAATGCAATAATTAACTTTTTCTGTTTCCGCAAATTTTAGTTGAGGATGGGGGAGCCGGGGGTACTTCTTAGGTGGCATATATAATATTATACTGGGATTCGATCTTGTTCTAAAAACATTCCTTTAATATACGTCAATTTTTTGCCCCCTCCCCTCCCCTGTCTAAGCTAAAATTTCAAGTTTTCTACTTCTTGTGCACCGGTAAATATATGTTTTAAGGCGACACATTTGGAGGAAACAGACGCAATTACAGTACAGGAGGAGGAGGGGAGGGGCTATTTGAATCGCATTAAGATCACTTCAATCAATACTAAGCAATAAGCATGCATCCCCCCCTACGTCCCTTAGAAAATTCTCCGTACTGAAAATTGGTTAAGTAACATTTTTTTGTTTAAACTTGTATGGAATAGGGAACTGATCAGTAGCGCAAGGGGGGGGGGAGAGGGTGTAATAATAAAAATAAAATAAAAACTGATAACTACATAATTCTCTATTTCAAGTTAATCCTCTTAAGATTCTGGCTTCTTAGTCAATAAAATCGACAGTTGGATTTAACGTTTTTTTTTCCTTTCTATTCTAATTCTCCTCTGTATTCTTTCTAGGCTTATTTCAACTAATAATTGTGGCTCTATCTGTGAACATATTCTCTTGGTACAGTATTAATAAAAACAATTACAAAATAGTTTGCGGATTTCGTAACATGTTTTCGTGGATTTTCAAAATTTTACAAAATCGAAATATTTTGAAGACAAATTTTTGTAATTTTGAGCATAGGGGTTTTACATAACCCCTATGCTCAAAATTACAAATGCGTCAACAATTTGGGGCCCGATCAGATTGGCTGCTATGACGTTTATTGAACACAAACGGACAGACAAACAAATAGACAAGAACAGTATATAGTTGATTTCCCTAATTATTCATATTTTCTATTCTTTCCTTTTTTCTACAAGAAATTTTAATCCAACTTTTCTTCTCAATTTTTTTATGATTTGTCTTCATAATGTCACCTGTTGTTATATTTTTTAAAAAACTTTTTACTCCTCACGTGACCCCAGGGAAAGTTTTTAAATCATCAAAATTAAAAAAAAAATTGTTAAAAAGTTTTTTTATTTTTGTAAGGTTTTGGAAATACGCGTAAAATTTTTTATGAAATCCGCAAACTTTTTTTACACTGTAAAAAGAGAATTTGGTCACAGATGAAGCCACAATTAAAGTTGAAATAGAAGATAGGCGCGAAGCCTAGTAGTAAAAATATTCATACATATATGGTTTTACGTTGATTTTGATCCAACCAACTTCTAAACGGCTGAACCGATTGGGTCAATTTTTTTCGGGGAGGGGGTGGGGGAACGCAGAATTTAAGGGTGCTAAAAAGAAAATTTAAAAAATATTTTTTTATTTACCAACGAAACCGGAAAAAATCTGCGAAAATATTTCGTAAGTTTTAGTGTACATAGAAAAAGGTTGCAGGTTTTAATTTGCATCATTTAGTCATTCATTTTAATTTTTTCAAATTCTTTCATTCATTTATTTCATGAATGGATAATCTAACACCTTTACATCAGACTATAAATATAAACAGTGACGTCCCTATAGATGAGTGTATATACTAAATAAAGATAAATCTTTCAATGTATTTAGCAAATATAAACAATACAGCATTTAGAACAAGTGCTGGTGCTCTCATAAAAGATAATATTTTTTAGCTCGATTTTTATCTTTTCGATTTATCTCATTTTTTATAACCCCCTCCCCCCCCATCCACCAACTAACCTGCCTGAAATTTTCA
Organism: Eurytemora carolleeae; assembly: GCF_000591075.1. NCBI lineage: Eukaryota > Metazoa > Arthropoda > Copepoda > Calanoida > Temoridae > Eurytemora > Eurytemora carolleeae. Next base: position 15,511 of record NW_019397724.1, on the reverse strand, counting down.
AATTGTCTCTGCTATTTGTTATGCGAAAACACATACCCCGGAAAAGTACATATGTGATGTGCATAATTATATCTGTGCTTGCAAGCGCACAATTACAAGAATGGGAAGCGCGGTATTTAACAGTAATAATACTGTTCAAATATTATCCCGATAATTAGTCAGGGTGTCCCTTAAAAAAAGTTTATATCCATTTTCCAAGCCTCATTTTTAAAAGTTCAAAAAAACGCAAATAGTTTGAAAACGGAGGCTCTGACATTAATAACTCTAAAAAATCTATAATGCATCAGAGATTTTACCAAACTTAAAATGTTTATGAAATATTCTATAACCATGAAACAATGTTTTTGTTTCCATGAAAAGATCGAACATGTTTAAAATGTATTTAAGTGTCCATTTAAAGGAAATTTGGTTCCAAGTTGAGGCACCCTGTAGGTTGTAATGCGAGGAAAGTTATTTCAGAGGTGTACGCATCTATTGTACTGCAGTGTACTGTCTCTGGGCGGTAATGTAAACGCAAGACGGATGTCATGCCTGACATGGGATCCATTTTTCACAAAAAAAATCAATGAAATATTTTGGTCATAGGAAACTATTATGTGAATTATCAAAATTATCAAAATTATCAGAATTTAATGCTTTTGACCCCCTTGGATACTAAACGAACAATAATGCATCTATTATTGTTTACAAATTCTGCCCAGAGAGAACTGGTTTCAGTATGTACGCAGAGTGTAAACAGATGCAATTAACTTTCCTTGCATTACATCCTTGCCCTGTATAAAACAGGATACGTGAAATTTTGTAAATGGTACAGTACAGTACAGTACAGTACAGTACAGTACAGTACAGTACAGTACAGTACAGTACAGTACAGTACAGTACAGTACAGTACAGTACAGTACAGTACAGTGCAACATAGTACGATACAGTACATTGCCGTACATTACAGTGCAGTGTAAGTGCAAGTAAATGTGAAATATAGTCTGTTTTCTCAAGTTAGGGGAACTAACTAAGAGAAAAACGTCCGCAACATTTAACGTCCCTCTTCAGTGGCTCTTTAAAAGGTTTAGAACAGATTAAAAAATCGTTAAAACCTTTCAAGCTTAGACCACAAGGGGTGGGGAGAACTTTTTTAGGGAAATTTATGATTTAGGTTCCGCGCCGTTCATTTCAACTCTAGTGTTGATTTTCAAAAACAAAATAAATATAAATTCATTAAAATATATAATTTTGTTCAGAAGAAAATAAAATACTAATTTTAAAAGAAAGTGGGTTCTGGGGTGCAAGAGGAGATCATAAGATGTTCAGCATAATGATTTTCAAAATAGCGCAGTTTTCTTTTCTTTTTAAATATCAATATTCAAAGGACTAAATACGCATATTTGTGTGTTTACCTAGTTTAAGTGTTTGTTTGCGTAAACATTTTTGTTTGTTTTGAAGCGTATTTGTACGTGAAGGTATGTATGTGTACATATTGGTTAAGATCTATACAAACTGGTAATAAAGTTTTTCTCAAAGAATTTTTCACTTTAAGGGTGAGTTAAATATGCTTAGTACGCAGTACGCATGACAAGCTAAGTCGAGATATTCTTATAATAAATTTGGTTTGTATAAATATATATATATTATATAACTTTATGGGGATACCAACATACTTTCAGGGACAGTTTAAAAGACGGGCAGGTGTTGAGAACATATTTAAATTCAAATTGTTGAATGTTTAATTGGTTTATAAATATAATGGCATGCTAAAATGTTGGATTAAAGGGATAGTTATTTACATTCTTAGATAGATGGTTAGTTACATTCTTAGATAGATGGTTAGTTACATTCTTGGATAGATGGTTAGTTACATTCTTAGATAGATGGTTGGAGAGATGGTTAGTTACATTCTTAGATGGATAGTTGGAGAAATGGTTAGTTACATTCTTAGATAGATGGTTAGTTACATTCTTAGATCTATGGTTGGAGAGATGGTTAGTTACATTCTTAGATGGATAGTTGGAGAGATGGTTAATTACATTCTTAGATAGATGGTTAGTTACATTATTAGATCTATGGTTGGAGAGATGGTTAGTTACATTCTTAGATCTATGGTTGGAGAAATGGTTAGTTACATTCTTAGATAGATGGTTGGAGAGATGGTTAGTTGCATTCTTAGATGAATCGTTGGAGAGATGGTTAATTACATTCTTAGATAGATGGTTAGTTACATTCTTAGATCTATGGTTGGAGAGATGGTTAGTTACATTCTTAGATCTATGGTTGGAGAGATGGTTAGTTACATTCTTAGATGGATGGTTGGAGAGATGGTTATTTACATTCTTAGATAGATGGTTGGAGAGATGGTTAGTTACATTCTTAGATGGATAGTTGGAGAGATGGTTAGTTACATTCTTAGATCTATGGTTGGAGATGGATAGTTGGAGAGATGGTTAGTTACATTCTTAGATCTATGGTTGGAGAGATGGTTAGTTAGATTCTTAGATCTATGGTTGGAGAGATGGTTATTTACATTCTTAGATGGATAGTTGGAGAGATGGTTAGTTACATTCTTAGATCTATGGTTGGAGAGATGGTTAGTCACATTCTTAGATCTATGGTTGGAGAGATGGTTAGTTACATTCTTAGATGGATAGTTGGAAAGATGGTTAGTTGCATTCTTAGATGGATAGTTGGAAAGATGGTTAATTACATTCTTAGATAGATGGTTAGATGAATAGATAGATGAATAGATGAACAGATAGATGAACAGATAGATGTAGATGAACAGATAGATGAACAGATAGATGAACAGATAGATGAATAGATAGATGAACAGATAGATGAACAGATAGATGAACAGATAATTGAATAGATAGATGAATAGATAGATGAACAAATAGATTAACAGATAGATGAATAGATAGATGAACAGATAGATGAATAGATAGATGAACAGATAGATGAACAGATAGATGAACAGATAGATGAACAGATAGATAAATAGATAGATGAATAGATAGATAGGTTTAGATGATAAGTTAGATAAGAGGTATGTTGATAGTAGATGAGTGCTTTGATGTTTAAGGATAACACTTGTTAACTTAAAATCGTTTATTTTTGACCCCTGAATGAATGAAAGATTCTAAACATAAAAGTAAACAGAGTTGAAGCTTATTAGAGCAGAGTATCGTTGTGAATCGAGCAAATAAATCATTAATTGTTGAAACAAAATGTTTCTATTTGTTACTGTTTAATTAAGTAATATATAGATGTTCTGAATCTCTGATTCCCCTTGTATGTATATAGAATAAAATTTACTATGGTTTGATACCAAATCTTAATTGGTAAAGATCTTCATCAGTTTTAATGGAATATTTCTCTTTCTCTTATTTCTTATACACTGTGGTGGGTCTTGATACTACAGGATGTCTAAAAATTAAATGACACAAAAAAATTTATTTGTTTTAAGTTTTTAAACTTAATTTTTTTCAAGAGGAATATTTTCTTTTAAAAAATCCCCCCCATGCTTTTATTTTTTACCCTGTATGTAAAGAATGCGTGTTCCTCCTAGAAAACAGATTCTTTTTTTATTGTCTCACATTTTCCTTGGAAATAAAAACATAATTTATATAAAATACCTTTTTAATTGTATACCATAAAACTAATAACACAAAAATATGGAATTTTACTTATCAATTATTCAATCTTTTTCCTCCGTAGTTAACATTTTTTTAATTGTCTATATAGAGGATTTTCACAGAGCATCATGCATTTTACATAATTTCTATTTCAGGTAATGCCTTCTAATATTTTATCGAGAAATGTGCAATGTAAATTGTTCGTGTACACTGTACATGCATGGTACATGGCACATATATGTACATGTGATGTACAATGTACTTGGTACACTATGTACTATCAACATGAATTAATTCAAACAGGTATCTCTTTTATTGTGGCATCTATCCCTATTTTTTATACAATTTAATGATTTATATATCTATATATATATATAAAGTAGTAAACTCTGTTTGTTTGTCCGATTATAACTTATAAACCCCTTCACCGATTTGCCTCAAAATTTAATTGATATGGGCTATGTCTACAGTGTGAGGGTTGTGTCTACAGGTTAAGGGACTATGTCTAGAGGGTAAGTGATTATGTCTACAAGGTAAGGGGTTATGTCTACAAGGTAAGGGGCTATGTATATAGGGTATGGGCTATATATACAGAGTTAAAGGTATTTGTTTACAGGGTAAGGGATTTTGTCTACAATGTAAGGGGTTATGTCTACAAGGGGCTATATCCACAGGGTAAGGGCTATATCTACAGAGTTAGGGGTATGTCTAAGGGAATAAGGGGATATATCTACAATGTAAGGGGCTATGTCTACATGGTATGGGCTATATCTACAAGGTAAGGGGCTATGTCTACAGGGTATGGGCTATATCTACAAGGTAAGGGGCTATGTCTACAGGGTATGGGCTATTGTCTACAATGTAAGGGGTTATGTCTACAAGGGGCTATATCCACAGGGTAAGGGCTATATCTACAGAGTTAGGGGTATGTCTAAGTCTACAGGGTATGGGCTATATCTACAAGGTAAGGGGCTATGTCTACAGGGTATGGGCTATATCTACAAGGTAAGGGGCTATGTCTACAGGGTATTTTGTACAGTAGGGTAAGGATGAAGGATTTCAACTAATGAGGAGGAATGAGCTCAAAGGCTCGGTATGCAGGGCTGAGTGCATTTAAGCCAACATTTTATATCTTTATTCTACAGTGAGGGTAATCTAAATACTTCATTACTTCATTTATTCATTCATTCATTCGTCGAATATTTTCCATGATATTATAATGAGCTCATCTAATTTCTAGAAAGAAAATACCATTTTTTTGATCATTTTTCATTTTGAAAAGTCTTTTTTTCTCCCCCCCCCCCCCTCCCCGTTCTACTAAACACTGTTTAGAAGAAGAAGCTAAGATTAATTTCTTGGAAGAAAATCAGAAATAACTGTCATTTTGCAACAGGAAATACCATTCATTATTATCCATTTATTCATTTGTTGCATTCAGTTTCATTTTTTATTATTGCTTTCCCCCCAAATAATTTCGACAACCATACACTTCACTGTACACTGTACATAATATGTACAGTGTACAATGATCTTGTATCATATTCTGGAAGAAAATCAGAAATAACTGTCATCTTGCAAAAGGAAATACCATTCATTATTATCCATTTATTCATTTGTTGCATTTTTGAAAAATGATCTTTATTTTTTCATCATTGCTTTTATCTTTCCTATAATTTCGACAATCATACACTTCAATGTACCCTGTACATAATATGTACAAGTGGTAGATCTTGGTATCATATTCTTGAAAGAAATAACTGTCAATTTGCAACAGGAAATGCCATTCATTATTAGTCATCATGTTTTTTTTCTTAAATTTTTTGAAGAATTTTTATCTAAATTTTTTAAAAACTTTTCACGTATGAATTTAATTAATTTTAAATTGCAAATAAGTTAAAATTTGGTTTAGTTATTTTTTTTTTAACTTTTAAAAAACTTATTATTCATTAATATTCAAAATTATCGTTTTTTATTTGTTCAATGATTTTCTTTGATCATTTTATCTTAACATTTATTTATTTGTTGAAAGAGGGTGTTCGCGAAAAAAGGATGAACCATAGTTGAATTAAAAATTAATTTACATTATAATTTACATCCCCTGTAAACATTTTATTTGATAAATTTACAAATGTGTTCAGATCTTTTATTGGTATACTATTTTGACCTGTGAGAGTATATATTGTTAATACCAATTAACTAGAAATTTGGATGGTCTTATCAGAAACCAAATAGCAACCATTTAGAATATTAAACAAATATTTTACACCAAATCTTTACATAATAATTTTTATTAAATTCAAACTTAATTTATTGATTTTATACATTTTTTTTATAAAAATGCATCCAAAATTCTCTGGCTTAGAAATTTAATTTTTTTTAAATTGAAGAATATCAAAAAATTATGTCCTATCCTATTTTCCCTAGTTTAAATCTTTAAAAAATTACGCGAAATTATTTAGCGAAATCCCCAATTAAGGGTTTTAATCGGTCACATAAGAAGTATGACATTTTGTAAAGGATATTTGAAAAATGTCTAAGATTTATTGTTTATGCATATGAAGAACTGTTTACACGGATTCAACGCCTGCACCTTGTATTTTGATTGACAGGAGGAAAGGGTGAACGACCCCCTCCTCCCCCCACGACCTCCCCCTTTTACGCCCTGGTTTGCTCGCGTCAATATAAACACTATAGTACGGGTTAATCTTGACTATGTCCCATGGTGTTGGGCTCGGCCCGGCCCCCTCCACACAGCGCCGGCTAGTGTGTAGACTGTAGGCTGTAGAGTGTAGAGTAGTGTAGGCTAAACCCGCAGTAGGAAAGTACGTTCGTTCTCACTTTGCCGCTGTTCATTCCCGCGCACACACACAACATATAGAGAAAACTTTACCACAGTTTTGTAAACAAACATTTCAGTGTGTTGATTACAGTGATATGGTACGGACTAGTGTACAGGAAGACTAAATGTGAAATAATACATATTTACAAGAGAGTGTGTGTACTCTGCCTTTGTATAATGGAATTATAGACCTCGGAATTGTTCAGTACAGTCGATCCCTATTTGTATTCGGTAAACTTGGACATACTGTTATATAAGTTATTTCATAACAAAGAAGAACAGAAATAAACAATGATCGCTGTATCGTACTTCATCGGAGAAGAAATGAATGTAAGTTTTTGTTTTTAAGTAGTCACCAAAAAGAACGAGTTTTTTATGTTAAAAATTATTGTTAAGTTTATTTTTAAAATCCTTTTATACGAAAAGAAATTTAAAGTTCTGTGTATTGAAGAGCTGAAACGTTTCATGATAAAACGCCATTTATTTCTGATACATTGCAGTTGCCTTATATTTAAAGTAAAAATTAAGTTTTTTTGGTGATGAAAATTCGAGGTGAAATCTAAATTGTCACTTTATTTTTTCTTTTTTTAAAACAAAGTGATTCCAAAATTTACTTTTAAATGTGCTATATAACTTTTAATTAGTTATTCTTTCATTTTGGTTACATATTTGTTTTCATATTTCTTAACATATCTTTGGTTACATGATAGCAAATATAATTATTGTGTTTGATCTTGTTTGTACTAATTTTTTGGTTTAAAAAAATACTTAGTTATTAGGATGCAAACTTCGTTAAAGTTTTTAAAGCTGCAGTTGTCTCTTAAATTTCTTTCTTTTAACGAGCTTTTTTAAAATACACCCTTTTTAAGATTTTATTTAAGTACTGTCTTTAATTTTTTCACTTTTTTGGGGTTATAAATAAGACGTAATGAAGTTATTTTTTGAAATATTAAGTTTTTCCCGTTAATTTTTTTTATATCAGTGTTTCTTGAATTTCTTTTTGTGTAAGTGCTTTTTAAAAACTAAAATACATATCCGTTTAAAGATAAAAATTTAATTTTTAATCATTATCTTCAATCTGATGTTCTGTGTGGTATAATCTAGTATATTCGGCCCCTATATTCCTATATTCTATCTACTTCTATGTAAATATTGAAATCCAAGTTTCTCTCTCTCTCGTGTTTCCTTAGAAACAAAATGAACTGATGAACTCGAAGTAAAATCAATATTCTACCTATTCAAGGACTTGACAAATGGGTTTGGTTTGAAAGACTAGAAACTGTTAAATAAACATTATTAAGATAAGGATTGATGTTTGTTAGGATGTTTTACTTGTATTTTTCTAGCATAGTCAATATCCACACACATATATATCCACATCGTTATTTCAATACAAAGGCGACAATTTTACATAAGACTTCTACTTTCTGTAATATTTTAATCAAGGATTAAACGGAAAATAAAGAAATATATCGAGTGAATATTTTAAGTATTGTTCATTGTTCTTTCAAAGTTAAGACATTCGTTTCTGCAGCGCTTTTTTAAATTCTGTTTTTAAAAAGTATGAATCTATCTTTAAATTCTTAATCCTATTCTATATTCTCACTAGGTGCTTAATCCTATTCTGTATTCTCTCTTTGTGCTTAATCCTATTCTATATTCTCTATAGGTGCTTAGTCCTATTCTATATTCTCTATCCTATTTTGCATTCGCTCCAACCTATTCTGTTTTCTCTATCCTATTCTGTATTCTCTCTAATCTTTTCTGTTTTCTCTATCCTATTCATATTCTCTATCCTATTCTGTATTCTCTCTAACCTGTTCTGTTTTCTTTACTCCTATTCTGTAATCTCTTTAACCTATTCTGTATTCTTTATATTCTATTCTGTTTTCTCAACATCATAATGCTGTATTCTCTTTAATCTATTCTGTATTCTTTATATTCTATTCTGTTTTCACTACATCATAATGCAGTATTCACTATCCTATTCTGTATTCTTTATAATTTATTCTGTTTTCTATACATCATAATGCTGTATTCTCTATCATATTCTGTATTCTTTATATTCTATTCTGTTTTCTCTACATCCTACTGTATTCTCTTTCATATCCTGTATTCTTTATATTTTATTCTCTTTTCTATACATCTTAATGCTGTATTCTCTATCATATTCTGTATTCTCTATATTCTATTCTGTTTTCACTACATCATAATGCAGTATTCACTATCCTATGCTGTATTCTTTATATTTTATTCTGTTTTCTATACATCATAATGCTGTATTCTCTATCGTATTCTGTATTCTTTATATTCTATTCTGTTTTCTCTACATCCTAATGCTGTATTCTCTATCATATTCTGTATTCTTTATATTTTATTCTGTTTTCTATACATCATAATGCTGTATTCTCTATCATATTCTATATTCTATATATTCTATTCTGTTTTCTCTACATCCTATTGCTGTATTCTCTATCATATTCTGTATTCTTTATATTCTATTCTGTTTGCTCTACATCCTAATGCTGTATTCTCTATCATATTCTGTATTCTTTATATTCTATTCTGTTTTCACTACATCCTAATGCTGTATTCTCTATCCTATTCTATACTCCCTACATTCTATTCTGTTTTCTATACATCATAATGCTGTATTCTCTATATTCTATTCTGTTTTCACTACATCATAATGCAGTATTCTCTATCCTATTCTGTATTCTTTATATTCTATTCTGTTTTCTCTACATCATAATGCTGTATTCTCTATCGTATTCTGTATTCTTTATATTCTATTCTGTTTTCTATACATCCTAATGCTGTATTCTCTATCCTATTCTGTATTCTTTATATCCTATTCTGTTTTCTCTACATCCTAATGCTGTATTCTCTATCGTATTCTGTATTCTTTATATTCTATTCTGTTTTCTCTACATCCTATTGCTGTATTCTCTATCCTATTCTGTATTCTCTATATTTTATTCTGTTTTCTATACATCATAATGCTGTATTCTCTATCGTATTCTGTATTCTTTATATTTTATTCTGTTTTCTATACATCATAATGCAGTATTCACTATCGTATTCTGTATTCTTTATATTCTATTCTGTTTTCTCAACATCCTAATGCTGTATTCTCTATCCTATTCTATACGCCCTATCCTATTCTATACTCCCTATCCTATTCTATACTCCCTATCCTATTCTATACTCCCTATCCTATTCTATACTCCCTATCCTATTATTCTATACTCCCTATCCTATTCTATACTCCCTATCCTATTCTATACTCCCTATCCTATTCTATACTCCCTATCCTATTCTATACTCCCTATCCTATTCTATACTCCCTATCCTATTCTATACTCCCTATCCTATTTCTCTCTCCTACTCAACCTTCTTCCCACTAACCTGTTATCTTCCATCTCAAGTATAGAAGTTTCCGCCTCCCCTACCCTACATAAGTCCCCCCCCCTCTCTTCAACTATATGAATTAAGATTTATCCCCTAGTATTTCTAGTTTAATGCTGGCTTAATATAAATAAATATAAGAATCTATGGGAATATATGATGTTGGTTAAGTTTAGGGCTCAAAGTCCAATTTACCGCTATGTTACGAAGGACACACATAAATCCAGGGGTGTATATTTTCTTCATTAATCATTCCCCGCTTCTTTGATAATATTTTTTTTCCCACAAGTTATATTTGTTTTTCAGGGGTTTTTTCGCTGACAGTGAATTGGGGGAAAAGTATCAAAAAGAAAAATGTCCAATTTGTCATTTATTTTCTGAAAAATATACACCCCTGCACAATTCTGTTGAAAAGCTTATGATAATTTAAATCGCAATGATTGTTATAACTAAAAGTTAATTTGGGTTTTATGGAACATTTATTTACTGAAAAGCCGAATTTTTATCATCCAAATTTTTATTATAATATTTTTTATTCCAGGCCCATATTGTGTGCCCCCCCCCCTCTAGATTTTAAGAAATTAAGATAAAAGTACCATCTGTACTTGTTAATTACATTGACGTAGGTATAGACGTCATGATTATTAAAGATACTGGAATGAAAACAAATAAAATATCTACAAATGTCATGGAAAAATGTCGTTCTGTCAAAAATATTCATATTTTTCTATAATTGTTTTGATATGATTTTGAGGCATTAGCCTGCTATGTGATGTACCGACCAATGCTAGGCCGTGGAGACGCTATTTGACAAAAGTGAAATAAATCCTTGGCTGCAATTGGTCAATATTCTCCGCTTAGAGCGAGTCAAACGTTTTGCATATTTAGTCTTCAAACCCTCATATGCAAATTTGCTTTGTGAATTAAGCCTCCAAAAAATATTATTTTTTTAAATTTTTTTCCGGACATGTTCTTCTCTATTAAAAATTCAAATATTAATAATCACTTTTTAATATAATTACTTATGTGTTAATGATTGAATAAATATGATTTGATTTCTATAAGTGAGTTTATATGGTTAGTACACTGTGTACTAGCTAAATGAAATCCTGGTTTTCAAGCCGGTACATCTCATAGGGAGCAATGAACTTTAAGGGGGAGAGCATACTGCATATTCTCCTATATCGGGATTTTAACATTTAAAATTTTTTTTTTTTTAATTACAGTTAAAATGGTAAGTTTAGAAAACTATTTTTAAAAAGATAATTGGCTAATGGCGCCCCCCCCCCCCCTCCTTTTCCCCCTCTATTAATCTCCCCCTCTTATCCGTATAGGCAGCGGGGATTGGGGGGGGGGGGGTCTACACTCACTGACACGCAACAGGGAAGCATTTCTCAAATTTTTTCCCGCGCCTCTTAAAAAATAATTGCTCTTCGCTTCAAGTTCAAAAGTTGATTTTAAAAATTAAAATACTAAGTTCTGAATATTATTTTATTTTATTTTATTCCGATATGTGTCCTTACCCTTTATGTGTTAGTTTATTGTGAGCTAATAGACATTTGCATTTCCTTTCGTGTGTATTTTAGGAAAACAGTCGATTTGCATTGTTCTATCAACATTTAGAAAGGAAACAATCCCTGCTAACTGACGTGTATTATTTCAATTGCCTTTTAAATACAAGGTTTGTTGATGGCGTGTGCAAAAAATGTGCAAATTTGGAGGAAATCACATTTTTTCTTTTTATTTGATGTCTGTGTTCTCTCTTGTTTGATATGTTAGTATTTTAACACATCTCGTCCTTGGTTTTACTCCGTATTGTCTTCAGCAAATTTTCATCATTTAATTCAATTGAAAATCGGAATATCAACCAGATCAATAAAGAAAATACAGACATAAAAACTTAGTTTTAAAAACTTATAAAAGATATTCAGTCACATTTTAACAATTTATTAAAAAATTGTATAGTAATTATTTTGAAAAATGATGATATGTTTGGGCGGGAAGGAAGAAATATAGACATTCAACGTTTCCAGTGTACTGACCGCTAAACTGCCGCTAACAGTCCGGTCACGGGTCCAAACAAAAACAACAGTAAAATATTCTAGTAGAGTTGACAAACTACTTTAATCTTTTTTTATAGATTTAATAATAGCCTAAATACCATGCACTAGAAAATGATGTCACAAAACGTAGGAAAAAAGTTAGGAAATTACTCTGATAATGTAGTGTTTATTTTGATCCTATTACGGGTACATATGTCATAGAACTATCACCCCCTCCCACCCGGTTTCAGATAAGTTATTTTTTTGGAGGGGAGGGAGGGGGGGCTTTAAAAAAGATTTTCTATTTTTTAATGATTAAAGCTACAAAAATCAATATATGTTGCCAAATTAGTAAAAATACACGGGTTCATCTCAGTTAACTCTTTGACCTTCATTCTTAAATGATTTAACAGTCATTTTCTTATGTGGGGGGGACATACTCTAATGTTGCCCCATTAGGGCTCAAATTCCACATTGACTTAACTATTTCATTGAAAATTTTGAAAATTTTAATTATTCTGATTTTTATTCCTTAAATGTTATAGATTTCTTTAAACAATTTGAAGGGTGTAAGTTGATTCTGCTATTGGACTGTTGGAGGATCATTAGTGAGAGAAATATTTTTAAATGTAAAGAAAACTTCTTCGATAGAACTTTATTTCGTCATAGTAACAATAAAAATGTTGACATTAGATATAACAACTTTAAAAACAATTTTGCTGTAACGTGGAGTAAACAATACCCTTTTAAAACCTGATTAATTGCCGATAATTATTTTCGCAAATTTAGTCCCGGGGCCTTGAATTTTGCAAGTCACGTATTTGATCAACTGCTGGAGATAGCACTAACTTTAAAAACAAAGAAGTGACGAAAAATTATGATAAAATAACTTGCAAATTTGGCACATATATCTATGTATCTATGTATATGGTGAAACTTTTCATATTGAACTTTATCCATTTATTATAGCTGTTGTACAACTTGACTATCAACTATCAGAACTATTGTAGATGTTGTACAACTTGACTATCAACTATCTGAACTATTGTAGCTGTTGAAATATATGTTTGTAACAAAATTAGATCGATTTTAACCAACATTTTAAACTCTTCAAATATGATTACATCTCTTTGTTGATCCATTTCCAGCTATTTCTTTATGTAGAGCTAACTAGCTATTTATCCATCTATTCAATTATCTATTAATGTAGCTATTTATTCATCTTTAACTTGCAATTTATCCCTCTATTAATGTAAATTCAGCAATTTTGATATTTATTTATCTATTAATTTTGTTATTAATCTTCTTTCTATTTTTCAAACAAGTTAACTATTTATCCTCTCTGTTTATTTAGCTATTTATCCATCTATTTATTTATCCATTAATGTGGCTATTTATCCATCTTTATATTTATTTATTTATCACAAACAGATTATCAAATACAATAGGTGGCAACAGAGAAATGGACCAATTATACACGACGTCACAAGTGTCAAATATAACAAGGAAAACGAAATTTTCTCACATTAGTTGACATTTTTTTTAAAGATTATATAATAAAGGGTAAAAATATGAAATAAAGACCCATAAAATTGCTCTTATTATTAATTTTGTCGGACACAAAAACTAAGTTGACACTTGCGACGTAATATAGCTGTACTGAGAGTGTATAAGTTCTACGTTGCCATCTATTGTACTAGAATCTATTTGATTTATTAAGAAATTTTTTCATCTTTTAAATTAGCTTTATAAATGTTTCTGTTTATCTCTATATTTGTCGACATGTACGTACCTATTTATTTTTTAATTTAATCTATTACTCTAGGCAAATGGTCGCAAGAACGGTGCTGGAGACATTGAGGCAGGTTACCGATGTGGTGGAGGACACCCAGTCCGTCTTCATGATCCTGGCTAGACTAGGACAAGATGTTGGTGAGTCATTAAACACTTTCAAGTCAGAACTTTTGTATGGTTAATCTCGGGATCTTATGCAGACAATAGTTCAATTCCTCTTTGATATCCCCGTAGTGGTCAACCCCAGTAGGGATTACTTGAATTCCTTAAATTTATAACTGGACCCACACTGGATATAGAGATCAAGCACGAGCAAAGATATTTCACGCTTAAGTTCCGACTTTTAGAATTAAACCTCTTGTGCTTTTAATTACATTGCCCCTCTTTAAGTTAAGTTTACTACAGGGTGTCCCATTAAACATGGGAATTCAGTGACGTATTCGATACCGTCTTTTTAAATAATTCTTTGATTTAGTATAGTGAGACCTACTGAGAAAGCTGTAATCAGTAATAGTTTCGTCTGCTATGTTCACATTTTGTTTGTTTATGTTTTGACTTCATACGGTTGTACTTAGTAAAACAAGAAAATTGCAGTATACAATAGAGTAAACTTGTCCGTTATTACTGTTCATCTTGCGGAGGCATTATAAAAACATCTTTACAGTCTTTTACCCTTTTCATAAAATAAACTCTAGCATTAACAAGGACGATATCGAATTCGTCACTGAATTCCCATGTTTTTTTTTGGGACACCCTGTAATACAGAGGTAAATATTTTCTTGGATGAATTTTCTCTTTCATGACTCCAGCCTAATAATTATTTAGCCCGAAGTATGTAGAAAGATTGAAGTGAAGCATTTTTTAAAAACATAAAACTAACATTAGTACAGTTCATTTTACTTTTGCTAAAGTACATTACTTTGTGACTATTGTTAAGTACACTTTAATTTGATGAAATATTACCATTGTTTTTACTTTTTACTTTTTTGTACTAATTTATAATTCTGTTGTACTTTTAATCATGTTTACCTTTAAAGTTTATTTGATTTCTCCTAGTTCTGTAAATTCTGTAGAAAACACTTCTTTTTAGCAATCTTTGTAAAAGCTTTGTGAATATACAGTATATAATATATACAGTACACAATATATACATGTATATATACAGTTAGCGGCTAGTTTAATCATCACACATTACACGCTACAGCTTTTAGATCTTGTATACATACACTTAACTACTTAAACAACACTCATACAGGGGCTTAGTCTTTTCATTTAGAAACAGTTTGTCTTATCTTAGATATTTTAATGTCATTAAAATATATTCATCTGTCTTAAATTTAAAGAATAAACAAATTTGAATTTGCTTTTTTAGTTGAGATCAATTATCATCTAGAAAAAGTTAGTCTTTTGTTAGATTTTTTATGAAATCAAATATTTTATTATTTATAGATGGAAAAATTCTGTATTTGCTAGTTTGGTTGAGATTGATATTTGCGATGGCGTAGTAACATTTCTAATACGCAGTTAGAGCTTAATTTACTCAACATGTTGGCGCGTACAATGTTTTATTTTTATTTTTTGATTCTTTTATCAGAACTTATTTTTCCAGTTTTGTTTTAAAAAAATTCAATTTATTAATATTTTACTTATATTTTTGTCGGCATGAAAAAATTTTGCTGAAATTTCCAAATAGAAACTATTTTGGTTTGATTTTAGCAGACGAGAGCGTACTGTATAATGCATAATTCTATCATTTCATGACTATACTTTTTAATAAATCAGAATCAATTATATTTTTTACACTG
>NW_019397723.1:21407-45858 GCF_000591075.1 Eurytemora carolleeae | reverse complement strand
TGTATAGAAAGGAACCGTTCCTTTGCGCTCAAATTCTGAACGAAAAATCGGCTTTTTCTCCGGCCACAGTTGTCTTTGAAAAGTAAGACTATTACCGATGAATAGCGCTTAGGCTGTTTAGTTTACCCTGAAATTACCCAAAAAAGTGAACGGTCCCTTTAAAGATAATTGGTAAATGTAAACAAAATCTTTTCTTCTAGCTAGATACACGAAGGTTTCACTAGAGCCGGTCTAATACATCTCAACATCTTTATACATCTCAACATCTTATTTTAAAGATTTTTGCAGAAAAATACAATTTTTTGATTAAAACAAACTTTAATGAATTAAAAGTGAATTTTTTAACTTAACAGTCACAAAATAAAAATTGTTCTGAGTCAAATTTAGAGCTAAAAAAAGTATTTTTTTACATTTACCAATAATGTTTAATGTATAATCTAAAACAAGTGTTGACAGTTTGGCTAATCAAAACTATATGATCGCCACAGGCTACTTGGACTGAAATTTGTGATTTTTTTCTGCAAATATCTGAACAAAGACAGCAAAAAAGGGGTAGCAGAGCCCTTTTTTCAATTTTCGGTTTTAATATACCCTTTTTAAAGGACTTTTCATAAAAGGTCGGATAAATTTTCACATTTTATTCCAAAACCCTGTCAGCAACTCCAAAACCCTGGGAGCAACTCCAAAATCCTGGGAGCACTCCAAAACCCGGGGGGCAATTCAAAAACCCAGAGAGCAGCCATCCCTCCCTCGGTGGTGTCCACTGTCCAATCTTCATAAGTTCATATACCTACAAATCAGAGATTTAAGACTCATAAGTTTCGCCCTCAGGTTGACTTGAAAGGTAGAGTTTATACGCTAAACTATAATCTCAAGATTCTGACTCATCCGATTGTTCAAAAATTTCCATCAAAGGTGAGCATTTTCTAAATTTTATGAGCAATTTTTGTTTTGTTTATTAGGGAAGATATTAAATAATTCTTTAAAAACATGATCATTACAATCATTTTAAATATTATAGATGACAGCTGTAAGATTTTTTTTAAAAAATATACAGTTTACCAAAAACTTATTCTTTTGCAGTTTTGTGCATATCTAAAGTGTTGCTTTACTCAATAGAGTCTTGTCACCTGTCGAGGAATTGTTTTTAAGTCACAACAACAAAATATTGTTTTTTTTCGGCTAAAATAAATTTCCAAGCTTTTATGACATAGTTTCCAAAACATATTCTTCCTTGTACTATAGCAACGAAATACTTATCGGAAAATAGTTTTTAAAAACCGGACCATTTTGCGTATGTAAAAGATATTTCCCCAAAAAGGCGCATTTATGCATAACAACATTTTTCTAAAGTTTTAGCATTATGCCTATAGAAGCAAAGAGTTCCCCTAAAGGGCGCCAATATGCGTATAAACTTTTTTCTAAAACAGTGGCACTAAATGACAAAGAAAGATATTCTCCAAAAAGGCGTAATTATGCGTGAAAAAATGGCCTCCTAAACGTGTGCTTATTTGCGTATGAAAAAGGATTTCACAAAAAGAATAACGGTTTTCCAACATGGCGCCATTATACGTTTAAAAAAGATGGTTTATCAAGGCTTCCACAATATTCCTCTCTGCTGTAACTTTAAACTGTAAAGTCTTTATTTCTATTTGACGATCGACCTTCCTTCTAGGCCTGGGCATGGGGGACATATTTTAGGAAATCTTGTCAATTTTCTTCAATTATCGTTTGTACTTATAAACATGTTGTTCCTTGATTTTACTATTTCTGTCTGTAGGTAATTTATTATTTGGTAATCGATGTAAACGTTGTTTTTAATTAAAAAAGGCTAAAAGTTAGCAATTCAGTATAATTGTTACTAATCGTTGTTATTAATAGTTCTTGAAGATTGATTTTGAGGACAAAGCATTTATGAAACTTTTCCTCTTAATTAATTAATGCCAAATCTTTCTGATTGAAATAGTTTAAAAGATGATTTTTAAAACAACAAATACCGTTTGTTAATTGAAATAATGATAGTTTTTGCTTAATGTCCATCCCTACATCATGGCTTTTGGTGGTGCAACAAGGCTGTGCACTGCAGGGAAGTGTTCAAGGGGGGAAATTGAAAGAAAATCTATAAATTCTAGAAGTCCAGTAATAGATCTTTATACAAAAGGGTTTAGCTGCTGTCTTAGTGTAAAACTTCATTTTAAAAAGGAAAAAAACTTGGTTCATAGATCTCGGAATTTAAACTTCGGTTTCATAATTCTCCTTTAAATAATTAAAACTTTTGTTTATTGGGACACCTTCACTGTAAAATACACCTTTTAAAAAAAGGATTAAATGTTTAAACTGAAAGTATCTAAAGAGTGAAAACAAATAAAGACAGCTATATAAAAAAATTTGTCAAAAACTCTCATTTTTTAAACCCTATATCTAAGCAACGAAATGCAATTTAGATATTTCAAACTGTGAATTCTGTTAAATCAAATGATTTAAGTTAGAAAATGTCAAAGGTTTACATCATCAGGTTGCAAAGATATAGGCATTCGAAAATTTGAGTTTGTGGCAATGACTCAATTCCTTTAGCATCAATTTTCGAGACTAGGTCGAATTTTAAGTGTCCTAATGAAATAGTTTTAGATTTTACGTCACCAACTCGAAAAAACGTTTTTGTAGCCCTAGCCATGTACATCTTAGAACTTGCAGACGCCTGAAAGTCGAACAAACGTGACATGTAAGGATGCATTTGTGTATCTGCACTTCTGACGCATTAAAGTGTGACAAACAAAACAAATGATGTCGATATAAATCTAAAGATGCATGAAACCTTGGATACATAAGAAATAAAATATTAAGAAACAAACTTCAGTGGTAGGTTATTATGACAATACCATGAAGACGACTTTTTATTTAAGTTTTGATGGTTACCAAGCTCTTTTCAAAATACAAGTTTACAAGAAAGCACAGAGAAGATTTATTAATTGACAGCTTTTCTTGACTTCTATAGTTTTGTGTATCTATGCTGTTTAACAGTTTGATATAAATCAAAATTGAAATCGAAAGTATATAAGAAATCAACTACTTTTAAATACGCACAATTGTAGTCTGTATTGAATTTATATAAGCTCCTACAACTGTCACATAAATCAGTGTACTTATGAAAAGTTTCATTAATTTAAAAGACAGGGTCGACTTTGAAGTGTCGCATCGTCTTGGGCTTTGATTTTATCGCTCTAATTAACTCGCTTATGCATTTCTGTAGCCCTTTACACTATAAACACTATAAAGCACTTGTTGTTAGTTTTTGTGTTTAAGAAGAAATTGACAAAATTCTCATCAATTTTTGCTTGAGAGCGTGAGACCTTTTAAACACAGTGCTGTATGTTATATAGAGTAGACTGGTATACAGTGAGGGTGAGGTGACCACCCTAAGATGTGCAGCTGAGGGGGTTCCTAACCCTGTTATATCTTGGTTCAGAGACAAGTCCAATATTCCTATAGGTAAATATCAAGTATAACTATATTCAAGTACATCCTGTTTTAACCAGGGCCTTTAATTAACCATAATATGGTTCCTGTTTAAAGGGAGTGAACGGCTATTATAAGGTAATTGAACTGAGTATGCATTGTTGTCGAAAACTTCTTTAGGATTCATTTGAGACATATTTCACTTTTTAAAGATCTGTAAATCCTGAGTTTGAGCGCAAATTCGACGTTCAAAACTCCTGATTTGGGGGTGCATGGATAATCTTTCAGAATTAGTTTTTTTAAATTATTAAATAACGACAACGAAAAATAAAGTAAAAATTATACAGTAATCTAATTAGATGGCTAGGAACATATTTCTCAAAAGAAATTTGTCAATAAATCAATGCTAAAATCGATTATTTCGTTTTCATTATTATATTGTATTTCTAATTTTCTTTGAATTTATTCGCAGATTTCTTCAAATTCTTTAAATGTCGTCTTTTCAATAATAGTTATAGAAAATCTGCGAACATCTTTGTGAATAACGAGAAACTAGAATAATGAGATAATAGAAACTAATAATTGAACATGATTACTTATTTTCGATGATAAGATTAATTTTTAGTTTCTCAAAATGTTCCTAAACATGACGTCTGTAGTTTATTGTAGAATATTTCTACATTTTATGTCGTCGTTAATTAATAATTTAAAAAAAAAACTATTTCTGAAAGCGTATCCGCCCCCAAATCAGGAGTTTTGAACGTTAAATTTGCGCTCAAACTCAGGATTTACAGATTTTTAAAAAGTTTTATATGTCTCAAATGAATCCTAAAGAAGTTTTCCACAACACTGCATACTCAGTTCAACTACCTTACATACCCGGTCACTCCCTTTAAGGGACTGTTAATGAATTCTTAAATGGTTTGTCTGATTCACATTTGTATCCATTAAATCGTTTTTGATTACGAATGAATGGGATATCCATGTTTGTTTGAATCGAACTCAAGAGCAACGTTTTTTACCAGGTCAACCGAAAATTGACACAAATAATTCTGAGATTTAAAAAAATCAACTTGCTAATTATGTTGGATAGTTGGAAAGCTTAGATTTTTTAATTTATAAGATATTCCAAATTTAGAAAATGAGAACATAAAAATATATAATGTAAAACTGTGATAATGTGACATAACTATACAGGAGGGGCCAGGGGGGTGATATCCCCCCCCCGGTTAAAGTAAAAACTGTGATTTCCATGTAAAGTTAACAAAAAAGATGCAAAAACTAATTCAATAATTACGTATTGAGCATTTGTATTTGTTGAACGGATGAGAAAATTATGAAAATATGTAATTTTTTTCATGTGAATTTTGATCAAATAAATTGGTTCAAGTTTTCTTATAGTTTTCTACTAAACTTGAAAACGTTTGCTAGTTTTAGAGTCATGTGTCTCACAGGAGAAATTACTGAGCTAAAGAGAGAAGAAGGTATAATAATGATAATATTGAACTACTAATAAAAGGACAGTTAAAAGTTGATTAGAATAAAAACCATATTCATAAAAACTTTATTTATAGATGTGAGGCTACAAACAGTGTCGGAAAATCTTCTGGAACATTTCACATTATAGTTCAGTGTACGCAACTTTTATTCATTAGTGATGAACAATAATCGGATTGGAAAAATCTTGGTATTGTATTGACACAGTTTAGTTTAGTCTGACATATTATATTGTATTGACACAGTATAGTTTAGTCCGCCATATTATATTGTATTGACACAGTTTAGTTTAGTCCGCCATATTATACTGTATTGACACAGTTTAGTTTAGTCCGCCATATTATATTGTATTGACACAGTTTAGTTTAGTCCTCCATATTATATTGTATTGACACAGTATAGTTA
This sequence comes from Eurytemora carolleeae, assembly GCF_000591075.1. Classification (NCBI taxonomy): domain Eukaryota; kingdom Metazoa; phylum Arthropoda; class Copepoda; order Calanoida; family Temoridae; genus Eurytemora; species Eurytemora carolleeae. The sequence goes on along the minus strand of NW_019397723.1, from coordinate 40,500 downwards.
AGTCCGCCATATAATATTGTATTGACACAGTTTAGTTTAGTCTGCCATATTATATTGTATTGACACAGCTTATTTTAGTCTGCCATATTATATTTTATTGACACAGTTTAGTTTAGTCTGCCATATTATATTTTATTGACACAGTTTAGTTTAGTCTGCCATATTATATTGTATTGACACAGTTTAGTTTAGTCTGCCATATTATATTTTATTGACACAGTTTAGTTTAGTCTGCCATATTATATTGTATTGACAAAGTGTAGTTTAGTCCACCATATTATATTGTATTGACAAAGTTTAGTTTAGTCCGCACTCCGCCATATTATATTGTATTGACAAAGTTTAGTTTAGTCCGCCATATTATATTGTATTGACGCAGTTTAGTTTAGTCCGCCATATTATATTGTATTGACAAAGTTTAGTTTTGTCCGCAATATTATATTGTATTGACAAAGTTTAGTTCAGTCCGCCCTACTATATTGTATTGACACAGTTTGTTTTGAGTTTATTCGTCAAAATTAAGGAATACATGTTTGTTTTCATTATTGAATGGTGAATACTAGCTGAAGTGTCCGGCGTTGCCCGTGAAAATTCAAAAATGTCAAATTTTGTTTAACACATGGATTTGCAATTTCAGTCAATTTGTTCCATGGCCGTTCGCCCAGCTGAAACGAACAAGAGCAAACAGCTTAATGGTGCAGATTTGAAACTTATCTTTTTTTCGTTTAAACCTTTTTGAAATGTTTTCATGTTACTTTTCATTAAAATTTAGAAATTTTTAATTATTTATTTTGATGGTTGATATATTGTTAGAACTAAAGAGTGCTCTTGGCTTACAAAATATATATTTTAAACCATGGAAAATAACATCGGCTTTAACTACTTTATTATGGTTGGGATCAACATCAATTTCAAAATTTTTAATCTAGGGAAAATATTAACCAATTAATCAATCAATCAATCAACAATCATACAATCAATCAGTCAACTTGTAATTGGTTTGTTTAGACACGCCACGTGTCAGTGTAGATCAGAGGATAGCCGTAACAAATTGTAATCTGGTGGTCGAATTACAGTGTTTTGTGGACGCCAGCCCTCAACCTCAGGTAGAGGTCATTCTACAGGGTAGGTAGGAAGGAGTGAAGGTAAGAAGGAAGGTAGGATGGTGAGAAGGTAGGAAGACAGGGAGGGGGGATAGGTACAGGGGCGGACACAGGGGGTGGCGGTCCTGTCCTAATCCTTTAATTTTGTTCCTTATTCCTGAACAATCTTTTTATTGTTCCTAAATCCTTGTCCTAATCCTTTAATTTTGTTCCTAATTCCTGGACAATCTTTTTATTGTTCCTAAATCCCTGTCCTAATCCTTTAATTTTGTTCCTAATTATCAATTTTTTTGTTCCAAAAACATCTTGCCCCCCCCCCCTCACTTAAATCCTGTGTCTGCCCCTGGATAGGTAGGTTATAGGTAGGAAGGTAGGAAGGTAGGAAGATAGGAAGGTAGAAAGGTGGGAAGGTAGGAAGGTAGGAAGGTAGGAAGGTAGAAAAGTAGAAAGGTAGGAAGGTAGGAAGGTAGAAAGGTAGAAAGGTAGAAAGGTAGAAAGGTAGAAAGGTAGGAAGGTAGGAAGGTAGGAAGGTAGAAAGGTAGGAAGGTAGGAAGGTAGAAAGGGGAAGGGGGAAGGTGTTTTGAGGAGGCCTGCACTCAACCTCAGGTAGAGGTCGTTCCATAGGGAAGGTGGGAAGGTGAGAAGATAGGAAGTTAGAATGAGGGAAGGTAGAAGGAGGGAAGGTAGGAAGATGGGAAGGTGGGAAGGTGAGAAGATACGAAGGTAGAAGGAGGGAAGGTATGAAGATGGGAAGAAGGAAAGGTAGGAAGATGGGAAGGTGAGAAGATAGGAAGTTAGAAGGAGGGAAGGTAGGAAGATGGGAAGGTGAGAAGATAGGAAGGTAGAAGGAGGGAAGGTATGAAGATGGGAAGAAGGACAGGTAGGAAGCTGGAAATGTATTAGAGAAGGTGACATAAAACTCTGGGTACATATTGAACACTATATAAAATGATGATACGAACTCTCAAGGGAAATAAATTACTTAGTTTTTAAATTGAGTTTATCTCAACTGAAATAAAATCCCCCTTTTATCTAACATTATTTTTCAAATATTATGAAAGGGACTGTATGCGCATGTTTCAAGTGACCCTCTATTCAAAGATGGCAATTCCCGATTCACAACGGTACCCTGAAAAGCTTTTTCTGATTTAGTATGAATTATGTAAGCAGATTTTATTTAATTAAGTTTTCTCTACAAAAGTGAACTGTACATTTCTACTGGAGGAAAACGTATCAGAATTATCAGTTGTGAATCGGGCATTGTAATCTTTGCATGGAGAGTCACTTGAAATAAAATTAAAGATCGAACTTTATATTCTTTAATGGTTCGTATGTACTCTGTGGTCAGTTTAGGTATTTTGTAAATCTGGGAAACCAAAATTTGACTCCTTAAAACAATTGGTGTTTTTAAACAAACTATTATTAAAAGTACTAATGCTTTAAAATGTGACTGCGGGTGAGGACATTGCAGGGTTCATGGNCCTACATTGGTCTAGAAACCAGGAACTAATAACTGTATAATCTAGGTTTGGTGGAATGGTGTTTCCATGGATCCATTAAAACATAGTTTATTAAACAACAATATTCTACACATCAAAACCATAAGTAAGCAAAATTCCAACTGATTTCTCGTCTCAAAATCTTATCTTCTATAAATCCCTATATCTTTGAACCTAATAGTTTTTATTTGCAACTCTAATAATTTAATCTAACATGATTTAGTAGTTTACAGCATTAGGCTTTAAAGTTATAAGGATTAGAAAATTAGTGTTATAGGCGCTTTAAAGTTATAAGGATTAGAAAATTAGTGTTATAGGCGAGTATTCAGTTTAGTTTTTTATCATAAAATATCAAGAAAGTACCTCAATTTATTATGAATAATATGAATTTCTTTTTGAAAATTGACAACTCGTCTTATATAACTTGTCCTACAGCTCACTTTGATCTTGCCAGACCACATTTGCTGCATAAAACGTGCTGCGTCGATATTTTACACTGGGTAGTCCAAACTGGACAGACCGACTGAATATATTCTACAGTGGGTAGTCCAGACTGGAGGGTACGATTGAATATATTGTACACCGGGTAGTCCAGACTGGACAGAACGACTGAATATATTGTACACTGGGTAGTCCAGACTGGACAGAACGACTGAATATATTGTAAACTGGGTAGTCCAGATTGGACAGTACGTCTGAATATATTGTACACTGGGTGGTCCAGACTGGACAGAACGACTGAATGCTGCTACTTTTGGAGGGCTAAAGACGATCAGAATTTCTTACCATATGATGATGAAAATACAAGGACGTATACAGGGGGCCGGGAGCAAAGGGTGCATCCCCCTAGACATGTAAAGAACTCATCCCCCCCCCCCCCTAGAACTTAGAGCTATCATACTTTTCAAATCTGAAACTAAAGAGTGAAGAACATAAAAACTTAGTTTGCTTTTTTCTGCTAATTTTGTTTCAACGAGAGATACAGTAGTATACTTGTAAGGTAATTGAACTGTATGTGTACCTATAAAGTATCCAAGAAGTCAAAATGTTTTCAATTTACAATTCAAATGTTGCCCCCCCTCCGGTCCCTAGGAGCTTAAATTCAATCTTCTCTCTTAATAATTTCTTTTAATTGGCTAATTCAATTTAATTATTTAATTATTTCACAAAGAAAGAAAGAAGTTTGTAGGTACTCATGAATAAAGGGAAACAGAGCTGAAAACTTTAGAATGAGATATCCTGAATCCCGATTACTTAATCTGAGTATCCAATGAACACACTTCACTTTTTATTTTCTTCTTAAACCGTTCTTTCTTGGATATAGTAGAGAAAAATCAAAAACCCGTTTTTTTTAAAGAGTTCCTCCCATTTCTGTATATAATCTTAAATGGCGCGCAAAATTTCAAATTTATCGGTTTCATATACCGTACGCGACTCTGATTGGTTGAATTTCATACACTTTTCAGGATACAAGTACAAGATTAGATTAGTCTCGATATTAAGAAAAAGAGAGGATCAAGCATTAATCTCGATATCCACCATTCTAAAGTTTTCAGCTCAGGCCAAATAAATTCCGTGCAGTCTGAAATGTATCTTTGTGTTTAAAAACTTATTTTTTAGATAGAAACACTTCAAGTTGGAAAGTAAAAATAATAATTACAGTCCTCCCAGTTCGTCGATATTCTCTATCAAAGAGACAAGCTTGTTACTTTTCCTGGAAAACTTGTTTCTGTTTTAGCTTTTACATGAATTCGAGATTTGTAGACAAATTGTTTTTAGATTTATTGCATTTCCTAAAAGTTTCAGATTTGAATTCTGTTAGCAGAAACTTGTCTTACTAAGAAATATGTTGTCTGCGCATTTCTGAATTTGATCCTTTGAACTTGTTTTGGACGCCGGAAATAAATTTATTTAATGTTGAAAATATTTTTCAAGATCCTTGGGTTTTAAGATTTTTTATTTTTTTTTCGAGGCAAGAGAGACTCAACCTCGGTATTTTGGTATTTCGTGGATTTTCAGAATATAATTCCTGTTTTAGACTCGATGTTAAGATAAAAACCTATATTAGTCTCAATGTAAAGGTTAAAAACCTATTTAAGACTTATGACGTCAAGTTAAAATAAATTTTACTTTAGATTGGACGGATATAGGAAATATAACGTGTTCTGCAAGAAATGAAGCTGGTTATGCTGAAGCTACGCAAACAATATCTGGTAAATTTTCCTCTAATCATGTCCAAGGTAGGGGGGATAGAGTTTGTGTACAGGTCACTGACGTAATCGAACCATGCTCAGTAACTAATTCAATGTGAATAATTAACGGTTATTGAACAAGCCCATCCCAGCCTATTCAATCCTGTCCGACATTTTTTAAAACAATTTTTGTTATTGTTAAGCAGTCAAAATCAAATCAAAAGTTTTCTATTCTATTATATAATGGCTGACACATGATGCCATTGAAATCTGATAATTTTAGATTTTATTGGGGTGTTGTTACTGAAAAAAACGTTTAAATAGTGTCAATGCAAAGGTATAGATATCATTGAAAAGTAAAACTAATAAAATTGAATAGTTAATAGGCTAATTAGTGTACCATAAAATTACACAAATAAGTGAACGGTCCCTTTAAGTATAAACACCTTGGTTCAATGTGTGAAGAAACCATATCCCCTTACCTTTCATATAGATACTTTAGTTACACTTATATCTATAAACTTAATGCATGTAATTAAACCGTTTTCTGTCATCCTACAAATATGTTTAATTTTAGTGTTATTCAGGAATCCATGGTATTATTTGAGGCTTAATTAGTCGGGANAACTTTTATTTTATTTTTTATTTTTATTATTTGTAATAAAAATAAAATAATATCTAATTCATTCTCTTGAATCGGACATGCAACTCTATACATGTAGACTCACTTGAACTTCAGTATACAGTCTCATTTAGTTGCTGAAATTTTGAATCCAGATATAAAGCTTATTAAAAGAATTTTGACAAACTTCAAGTGAAGTGTTGTACAGTTTAAACATATTTGAAATATTGTATTTCTGTGACAGCTTCAAGTTTTTGCTGACCCTCTCAATCCAATATTTGAACTTGAAAAATAATGATTTTAAAAACAACATTTCTTGGTAGATTTTAGTCCTGTTATAGAAAATTAATATAGGAGATCTCAATGTATTTAATACCAGGTTTTTAGGGCGCTTCGCGCCCATCTTCTATTTAAATTGTGAACTTGTTCTTTTTGTTTACATTTTAAAACAAAGAAGAAAAAATTTTGCGAATTTTTAATAAAAAATTCGCGGATTTTCAAGAATTTAAATCTTTTTTACAAAATTAAAAACCTTTAAAACACATTTTTTTTAATTTTTATCACTGTGGTCACGTGATGTACCACAAAAAATTTGGGCCCGATCGGTTCAGCCGTTTTCACGTTTATTGGATACAAACAAACAGACACCCAGACAGACAAGCCAAATTTATATATAGATGAATCATTAGTGCTGGACAAAGATCTGTTTGCGCGAAATAGTTCTTTCTTGATTTAATTAATGTAAATTCCAACATGGATTCACACACGCAAAGCTAACGACAGCCAGGTATGTCCGGACTGAATTTAAATAAAATCACGTCAGTTTTTGATTTGTTATCTAGAAAGCAAAGTGCAAAATGATCTGATATTTAAAACCTCTATATATACTTTGGTTGTCTGTTTGTTTTGTGTGAGACCTCACCTGACCCTAGGGAAGGTTTATGCATGAACAAAATATCAAAAATTAGCCTCAAACTAAATAAAATTTTTATAAAATTTAGAAAATCCACGAAACTTTTTTTCTAGAATCCTCTAGCGTTTTTTGTAGATTAAAATCGTTAACGAACGAAAATAGACAATCATGAAAAAAAGAATGGAACATAAAGAAGATTAACGAACTGGATGTGTTTTACAATAACTGAAACTTTAGTTAATTTTTCTGCTTAAAATAGCATACTACTGAAAATAGAAACTAAATGTATGAGTTTTGATGTTTTTTATTTGTTTTAATGATTACTAATGTTGTCTTATGATTGGCTGGCGCCGTAAACGATTTCTAAAAAATCTTCCGTTAACGTCGTTAATCAGAAGTTGCGATCGTTAACAAACCGTAATTTAAAGAAAAAAGAACGGAAAATACCGCTGAACGTTGGTATCAAGTTATGTTAGGTTAATGAAAACAAACCAATGTCACGTTATCAATTGATGTTTAAGCTAAGATTTTCTTAAAAACGACATCAAGTACAAACAAGATTCCCTAAATGTCGTCTTCACATTTCACAGTTTAATAGGTCCCACTGTACAATTTTCATAATTCATCCATTATTCAAAAGATCTCTCTTGTGGCTACTGACTGGTGGGGGATGTAGGGGGTTTGGATTCTCTATTAGATTAATCCCCACACCCTCTGAGTAAATTCCAAAACCTCATTTGACAGTATTTTATTTCGATATCTGTATTCTATTGTACAGCTATTGCAAGTTTGTAGATTTATATTTTAAATATACCGGCATATACGACGAATCAATGATAACGATAAATTTTTAAATTAGAAATTAAAAATTGTTAATTTAATCTCTAATGTTGTTAAAGAAACACATTAAAGATAAATGCATATTATGATATTTATTTATATTCATATCATCTACAGGATGAGACTGTAAAGATGACTAAAAGCTCTAAAATACAGCGATTTGAAGCTTGATTTTTGGGTTCTGCATTCAATTGAGTATTGTGATGGTTTACTGAACGATTAAGCACAGAAATATGCCAGTTTTGACCTACAATTGGAACTGTAAATACAAGAAAACGGACTAAGCAATTCTCTACAATTGGAACCCTAAATACAAGAAAACGGACTAAACAATTCTCTACAATTGGAACCCTAAATACAAGAAAACGGACTAAACAATTCTCTACAATTGGAATCCTAAATACAAGAAAACGGACTAAACAATTCTCTACAATTGGAATCCTAAATACAAGAAAACGGACTAAACAATTCTCTACAATTGGAATCCTAAATACAAGAAAACGGACTAAACAATTCCCTACAATTGGAATCCTAAATACAAGAAAACGGACTAAACAATTCTCTACAATTGGAATCCTAAATACAAGAAAACGGACTAAACAATTCTCTACAATCGTCCCTTAAGTTGCTTATCTGTCTGATTGTTTGTCTGTTTTTTTTGTATCCTATAAACGTCAAAACGACTGAACCGATCGAGCCCAAATTTTTGTGGAACCTCATGTGACCCCATGGAAGGTTTATGAATGATTGAATTTTCAAAAATTTGCCTCTAACAAAATTCAATCTTTGAAAATTCTTTTTATAAAATCCGCAAAATTTTGTTGTCTTTGTTTTAAAATGTATTTAAAGAAAGCATGTTCACAATTTAAATAGAAGATGGTCGCGAAGCGCCATAAAAGCCTAATAAATATATACTTTGCTTGTTTGTTTTTTTGTAACCGATAAAAGTCAAAAGGTGAATTCCACTTTATTTCACAAGATTGGCAATATTTGGTCCATTGGTTTTCTAATTATATGAATAAAAGTCAGTTCAATAACCGTGTTTATTTCGTTTGTATTGAATTATCATTTCGTTAAAGATGATCCCCCCCCCCCCCCCCCCCCTCTCATTTCAGGAAACAATAATCGAGTTCAACTCAGAAAAGTTTAAGGATAAACTCGACTTTTTTAAAAGTAAATTATAAACTATAGATTTATTTTAAACTAGTATTTAATACTTAGTTGTATTTGCTGCAGGAAAGAACGAGGATTCCATATTTCTCCTTTATTAGTACATTTCTCCCACTTAATGGGACTGTTAGCGTGATTTCAAGTGACCTCCGGCTTTCAAGCAAAGATGACAATGCCCGATTTACAACGATTCAATTGAAACCTTTTTTCTATACTAGATAATGTGGAAGATATTTTCGTTTTTTTTAGGTTTAAAAGTGTTTAAATTTGATCATTTCTATATGTTTCGACGGTTTTACTTTGTAGAGAAGTCACAATTGAAAAGAATCACTTTTTAAAATCATAAACATTGATATCTGATTGATATACTTGATAAGACAAAGTTTTCAACTGTAACGTCATAAATTTGACACTGTCAGCTTTGAATGGAGAGTCAATGAATATAGCACACCCAGTCCCTGTAGAGTCTGTTAAATCTCGTGTATAAGCTGAAGTATAAAAAGAAGGATTTATTTTCTCATCTTCTTCTAGTTCCTCATTGCACTCCGGGGGTCAAGCTATACAGCCTCTAGTCACATAAGGATGGAAGATTTGAAAATTTGTTTTCATATGTTCAAGAGTTCAAGAGAAGAATATCTGAGTCACAACAGTACTCTCTATAAACCTGATCAAAATATGAATAATTAACGTCATTTTTTATTAAATATGGTTTGAAAGTTTCTTCATGATTGTTTCTTGAACAGAAATGCGCAATTCACTTTTCAGAAAACCCCAATCTGAAAATACTCAATGTTTAAATAAATAATGATTGTTATATACATACTTGATCAGACAAAGCTTTAAGATTTAAAATTGTTAAAAATCGTTTTAGAAAATCATTGCATAATGCTTTTTAAGCAAATTCAAATTGAAACTTTCTCTCAAAAGTATTCATCGATGACTATAGGTTGTAATATCTGAATGATTTGTTTGAAATTAAATTGATTTTTTACGGTCTAAGTCGTATGTTGCAATTTTCTCATTTTGTATGGACGCTAAGTTATTCGGTATGAGGCGTCTTTAACAATTTTCGCCTTATATAGACGCAACAGTAGAAGTAATATTAGTAGCGATCAAAAGCGCTTTTTATCGCATTAAGCCTATACCCCCTTTCATTTTTCGCGAACACTCCCTTTAAGGCAGGGTTTGGGGTGATGGGGGAGGGGCGCATGCCGTGAAAGAAATTAAATTTTGAACATTTAACCCCGTGTGTACGATTATAATTTGAAAAGTTAGAAGAAAATCAAAAGATTTTATGCAATGGGTCCCATTAAACATGATGATTTGAGAATAATTTCACAAGTCATCTTTTTCATTTTGATAACTTAGATGAGTGGTTCATAGGGCCGCCATGAGCCACGCAAATGACTCCAAGCTCTAATTCAATGCGGGACATGTAGACAGAATGATAGAGGCACGGAGGTGAAGCGAGAGGCACGGAGACGGTTTTGCCGGGGCTTGGAGGTCATTCTGCGAATCAGGAGGCTATGGATTTCATTTTGCGGGTCAATTCCTAACTCCTTTGAAAAGAATGCTAAACATGATAAACCTGTTTTGTGATATTTAGTGAAGAAATTTCCCGACCTAACCTACAGACACAACGAATAAAAATGTCAGATTTTAACATTGTTTCAGATAGAAACATCTTCCACGTTATAAACCAAAGAAATTTGTTGGGGTACCGTTGTGAATTGTGCACGGGCCTATAGTTAAATGCAGGTTCACTTGTAATTACAACTACTGCAGTCCCCTTTATAATATATAACATAAGAACGCAAAATAAAGCTAAAGCTGAAAGAAAGAGAAAGGTTCAAAAGAATCCTAATCTTCTTATGTTTCACAAACTCCATGGGAGGGAGCAAGAGATAAGAAAATTCTTTGCACTGCGTTAATTAATCTTTATCTTAATCTTATTTCACCATTGATATTGTGCAGAGATATAATTCTCCAAATATTTTATTGAGACCCATCTAGGCTATACAACTATTTGATTCCTTTAAAAAAAGAAATATACGTAAAACAGATTAAAATAGTTGTAAAAAGAATCTTTGCTTAATAGGACTGTAAACGTAGTTTCAAGCACCTCGCCATGTATAGATTGGCATGTTCGAATCTCAACAGTACCTTTAAAACCTTTGCTTGATCAAAAATGAATGAGTTATTCATATCTAACCGGGAAAAGATTTTTTCTTTTTCTTAAAAGTTTCTTAATTAAACAAAATTAATTAAATGAAATTAATTAAAATTAATTAAACAAAATTCAATAGAAAAGGTCCCCTTAGTGTTTCTCAGATGGGAGGTACCCTTGTGAGTTGGAAGAGTCACTATTTTTAAAATTGAGGGGCCTTTGAAATTAAGTCTACAGTCTGTTAAAAAAATTATCTTTTATAGCTGAACAAGTTTAAAAAAAAAATTCAAGAGTTAAGAACTTTTGAATTGTGGATATCAAGATCTAAGCTTGATCTCGATCTTTTGTTAATCTTCAGATCTATTTAATTTTTATCCGATATCCGGCATGGTAATTAAGAGATTAAACATGATTAAATTAAACCTGCTCACTGTTAATATTGAAATTCTCCAACACAAAAGATCCCCGCTTAGGATATATTGGTTAACCGGTTTTAAACATTTTTATATTTGATTGATTGATTGATTTAGGTAAACCAACAGTTCCAGTTCTCTCCAGCAGACCTGGAACCAAACCAAATATTCAGGCAAGCTACTGCAGCGTCATCCTCAAAAATCTATTTAAGGGGTCCATCTTTAAAAATCTTGAAAGGACGCAATCTTTAAAAAACTACCCTGGACGCCATTTGAAATAATTTTATTATGGCACAATTTTTAAAAATCTTGAAAGGACGCAATCTTTAAAAAACTACCCTGGACACTATTTGAAATAATTTAGTTATGGCACAATCTTTAAAAATCTTGAAAGGACGCAATTTTTAAAAAACTACCTGGACACTATTTGAAATAAATTAGTTATGGCACAATCTTTAAAAATCTTGAAAGGACGCAATCTTTTAAAAACTACCCTGGACACTATTTGAAATAATTTAGTTATGGCACAATCTTTAAAAATATTGAAAGGACGCAATCTTTAAAAAACTACCCTGGACACTATTTGAAATAAATTAGTTATGGCACAATCTTTAAAAATCTTGAAAGAACGCAATCTTTTAAAAACTACCCTGGACGCTATTTGAAATAATGTGGTTATGGCACAATCTTTAAAATTATTGAAAGGACGCTATTATTAAAATCTTCTAAGGAGACCATTTTAATTTCTTCTTACATTAATTAATTAAACTTGTTTTCTGTACAGGTTGTGTACGGTCAAAGTGTATCTGTGAGCAGTGTACTGTTTTTTAATATTCAAACAAGAAACATTAATAGGCGTACAGATATTAGGTAATTTACTTAGAATAATTTAGATAATTATTCAACAGAATTAATTACAGAATATAAATTATGAGATATGGACTAAAAAGTATAAGAGAACATATTATTAATGGCTTATTAGAGATATTAAATGAATGGAAATACAGTATTAGCCACAGAGAGAGAGACTTCAGAGGCGACTGCGCAGAATTTATTTGATCTTTTTGCTTCTTACTTTTTCGTTTCTTTAGAATGATATTTAAAGATCAAATTCAGCCTTTGCGTATCATCATATTTAAAGAAATTTAAGTGAAACTTTTTTGTTTGTTTTTAAGAGATTCTGAATGGAATATAACATTGCTGGAAACTACTGCGCGTACCAATCAATGCTTCAGCTTTAGGTAAAATATATTGTACATTGTCTTAAAGGGAGTGTTGACGCTTTTCAAAGTGCACCTTCATATAATAATAAAAAGAGTATAGCTTGTCATCATATATCATTTAACCTTTTATCTGAGTAGCATTGAGGAAAATATCGTCAATTTTATCCTTTAAAAAATTTCACAGGGAAAAGGATATTTAATTCATTGTTGATCACAAGGTACTAATGCAAGGAAAGTTATTTCAAAGGTGTACGCATTTTTTGTACTGCAGTGTACTGACTTTGGGCGGAAAAGTAAATACAAGACGGATGTTACAGCCTGACATGGAATCCATTTTCACAAATATAATCAATGAAATATTCTGGTCATAGGAAACTATTTTGTGAATTTTCAAAATTATCAAAATTAAATGCTTTTAACCTCGGATACTAGACGAACATTGATGCCATCAATTCTTGTTTACATATTCCGCCCAAAGAGAACGGTTTTCAATATGTCCGCAGAGTATACACGGCCGCAATTAACTTTCCTTGATCATAGAAAGGTTTAAAGAGAACCGTTATGATACACTTGATGAAACTTATTAATTATATATAAAGATAAAATATATGCTATAATTGATTAATTTGACCAAAACTATAATGTACTGTAGTATCGAAGTTGATGTACATGATTGCGTACAAGTGATTGTAACAGCTGAAAACAATTTTGGAACCTCCCTCCCTTCCCCCACCCTCACACTACAGTCAGGTTCATTTTTATAATTAGTCTAAGACTTCAAAGACGACTGTACAGAATTCATTTAGTCTTAAGAACTTGTGATTCTCTACAGCTGAGCTTGTTTATCTTTTTATCAAAGCACCCAAATACCTGTAACTGAGTATATTATATTATATAGACAAAACCTCCAAGTTTAACCCTTAGATTAAATCTTACAAGTTTGAGGTCGTCATTAAAATTCATCCTTTGTGGGTAGTACATGGTAATTATGTGTTAATAACTTTTGAACAATATTTAGTAGATTCTTTGACTTTCTTTGACTTTCTTTGACTTTCTTTGACTTTCTTTGACGTTCTTTGACTTTCTTTGACTTTCTTTGACTTTCTTTGACTTTCTTTGACTTTCTTTGACTTTCTTTGACTTTCTTTGACTTTCTTTGACTTTCTTTAACTTTCTTTGAAATGATGAGTATTTTTTTAACGAAATTTTTTGTATTTTGCTTTCTAATTACCTAAGAAGGATTACTTAAACTGAAATCTGAAATAAGGTCAAAAACTTCTTTACACTTTTTGCATCAATTATAATCTTGTAAATGGGCTAAAAATCTTGAAGATATCAATGCCCGTGTAAAAAGTAAGAATAAGAAGTATTAGAAAAGACTGTATTTGTAAATAAATACAATGACAAATTATTTGAAATTTCCTAAATTTATATGCATGTCGTTAAATACTATAAATATCAAAATGTATTATTTACTTTTTTCAGTTTTTCCGCCCCAGAGTTCTGGAGGCATAGTGTACTGCAGTACAGTTGTACTCAGCTGGAAACCGTTTTTCATAAACGTACTTTTCTTAGTATTAAACATATCCTTATCCTTTCATTACTCCTGATGAACATGGAATAAACTAATTTTTGCAGGTTCAGTATTATTTCAGAGAAATGGATATTTTTATAATATGCAATATCCAACAGCTTATGTTTTAACATTCAACAAAATATTCACAAAGAACACTTTGTAGATATACAGTGAAAACTCTAGAATAGGAAGATGGTTTTAGACTCAATTGATGGTATTTAATAGTCAAATGTAAATGGAACAGAGCAATTGTGCATTGCACACAGACCATTTCAATTTTAAATAATCTTTTAAGATAATAATTAAACTATTAACTTTGTTTAAAAATTAAATACACTTTGAATATTTTTAATGTCGTCTTCCCACTTCACAGATTTCCTGGCTCTCAATGTATGTATATATAAATATCTCAAAAACCCTTTATAAAATACGAATAATATTCCTCATTTTTGTACTTTTGGAATAAAATCAAAAATCTTACTGATGAAAGATGTCTCAAAAAAAACCTGAGCACTTTTGCAATGAAAAAGTAGGGTTTCCATTCACAATGTTTGCAACAGTAGCACAAAATATACAAATCGTTATGTGCCTAAATACTTAGATTTATCTTGATGCAGGTTACAACTAGAGATTGTATTATCCATCTGTATGTCGAATGAAAAATACAAATTTTGAGCATCATTGCGCTAAATGCTACTCGTAAACCTACAGATGTGATATCCCATTATAGCTATCATTTTTTTTAACTAAATAATATAAAATGCAATGATAGCAGTTTTTAACAGAATTAGGTATAAATTTTGTGAATTGATGAAATGAAAAGCCCATGGAAACTCTATGAAAAAGGAGTCATCATTGTTTATATATATATTATTTATATATATCATAATATTATTAATAATATATATCATTGTTTATATATATTAACATATATAATTATTTTATAACAATTTTTCGTATTTTCTGTTATGTACTCAAACAATTAAAACAATTTAATATTCTTCTCTAAAAACGAAAAATGTGTTTCCTTATTCTGCATAATGATTTTTGCCTTTTTGAATTTCGGAGGACGGAAACAAATTGTTTGATTCTCTTACTTTGAAAATTTTTCATTATCTTATGAACAGTGTCAGCTCAAAAATTTTCGAAAAAAATTTCATCGTTAAGAATCTAAAAGTTATTATGTTTCTTTAAACGTAAACTATCCCTTTCTTCGTATTTATTTCCCGCTTTTGGTTTCCAAAACTTATTTTTTCTGACTTATTTATTTATTTTATCAAAATAGACAAAAATTACTTTATGCTATTTTTAACTTAGTGTATATTTTGTGATTAATAAACTTGTTTGTGATTATAAATTTGTTCACTTTTTCACTTTCTTAATACATTATTTTCATTTTATTTTGGCAAAACATTAATATCTCATTTTATTTTTACCTTCAATAAATTTGGAGGAAATATTACATTGCCGAGGCATCCCAAGACCTTAATGCATCACGAGAGTAGCGAGGTATGCTTTAAGGCTGAACATGGTCGAGGGAAGGCAAGGCACTTCTAACCAAATTCGCAATTTATCAGATTGCATTCCTAGGGTTGCAATCCAATATTACAGGGATTCGTGTCAAAATTTTGTTCAAAAATTGGAAAAATAACTAATTTATCATATTGTTTTCAGTTTTTGTAATTTTTTAATTTTTTGTATTTTTCTTTTAAAAAATATTGTTCATCACATGTATTCTATTTCTATAATTTTTTAATAAAATCTCATTAGAAGAAGTAGAGTTATTTGCAAGCTTACCAAATAATTTGAAATGTTCCCTTTAACCCTGTTAACAGCTGATTTTTAGTAGAGTTAGTTTAAGTTGACCTGCCTTAGATATAGCTGCCGCTATAATCTGCAGTTACACATACACATCTTACACTTCCTGCAAATACACACACATCTTAAACTTCCTGGAAATACACACACATCTTAAACTTCCTGCAAATACTCACACATCTTAAACTTCATGCAAATACACACACATCTTACACTTCCTGCAAATACACACACATCTTACACTTCCTGCAAATACACACACATCTTACACTTCCTACAAATACATACACATCTTAAACTTCGTACAATTACACACACATCTTAAACTTCCTGCAAGTACACCCACATCTTAAACTATCTGCAAGTACACACACATCTTACACTTCCTGCAAATACACCCCATCCTACTCTTCCGAGTAATACACACAATCCTACCCTCACTTCCTACTGATGCGCACACTATATTCCTACACTTCTATAGTAATACACAAGACCCGCTATCCTACATTTCCTACAAATAAATTCACTATCCTACACTCCTCAGTAAATTACCAGAAAATTAGAAAAATCAAAAATGTGAAATTAAATATTTAAATAATTTTGCTAGAAAATTGCAATCTAGCCAAATATTGCTTTTCAGGCATCTTGGATTCTCTCTCAAAAAGGGGTTTTCTGTTATGTAAACATATGAATAATAAGATTTTAATACAATTTACATTGTGTCAATTATTTCTAAAAATAATTCCCTTGAATAAAAGGATGATAAATCCACGAGCGTTAGCGCCCAAAATTTTCAAACTCAAGAAAACTTTATTTTAGCTGATCGTTGCTGGATCAGCAGGATGTAATGATACAGAAGTATTCATAACTATACTTCGAAGACGACTGTACAAAATTCTTTCTTTCTTTTTTCTAACAAAATGGTGCAGTGAACCATTAAACAATTGTTTTTTTTCTTTGAAAAATCAAATAAAAATAATATTTTAAAACTTTATATACTTTGGAGCAAATTGAACCATATGCAATTGTATACTTTAATAAGAACATTTGTAAAAGCTGACCAAATGTAGTGGAAGAAGTGGAATGATATGTTATAGCGCTAGTTTTTAATAATTGATCAAATGTAAACTGTTGCCGAATTGTAAATTGACCATTTGTAAAAATTACGAAACGCTAATTGAAGAAAATGTAATTTGAGATATTGTATCAACTTCGCCTAAACTCGATGTACATTAAAGGGAGTGACTAGCAATGTATGGTAGTTGAACTGAGATTGCAGTATTATTGAGAATTTTTTTTGATTCATTTGAGAACTATCAGACGTTTTTACGGTGCATATTTTTTCAGCAAGAGCGTAAATTCAATTATTAAAATCCTCTTAGATTGTCCATTTTGAATGGATGATTTTGAGAGTCAGTTTTATGAAAATTATTCAAAAACGACGAAGAAAAATGTAGCCAAATTTCTACAGTAAACTAATTAGATGTTTAAGAACATATTTCTCATTAGTAATCATATAAATCAATAATAGAAGCAATTGTTTCTTTTTCATCACTGTAGATTTTTCAAAACCTTCAAATGTCGTCTTTTCAATAAAAATTCAAGGAAATCTGCTGAAAATGGTTTTGAACACTGAGACATTACAGAAACCAATAACAAAATAAGAGTTAATTTTAATTTTCTCAACCTGTTTCTCAAAATCATCCCTCTAAAATGGACAATCAATGAGGATTTTAAAGATTTCATTTGTGCTCTTGCTGAACAAATATGCACCGTAAAAACGTCTGGTAGGTCTCAAATGAATCCTAAAAGATTTCTTAATAACACTGCAATCTCAGTTCAACTGCCATTATGACATTTTCAAATT
Source organism: Eurytemora carolleeae (assembly GCF_000591075.1). Taxonomy (NCBI): domain Eukaryota; kingdom Metazoa; phylum Arthropoda; class Copepoda; order Calanoida; family Temoridae; genus Eurytemora; species Eurytemora carolleeae. The sequence goes on along the minus strand of NW_019397723.1, from coordinate 23,097 downwards.
GTAAATTGCTGGAAATATTAGATTTATCTAAAATGCGTTTGGGATGTATTGTGATATACTCAGTGACCTGATGGAGGCAGGTTGCGTACATTTAGGAAAATTTGCAAAATTTTCGATTGCAAAATGACGCGGAAAAATTTAGGAAAAATTAGAACATTCTTGTTTGTTTTTAAGCATAAATATATTACTACAAGATATGATTATGATTTATTATTTTTACACAAAAACAAGAAAGCATATCAGTATGTAATCTCCTGGCCACATGTACGTCCAATAACATTATTTTATAAGGAAAAATCATTGCCACAGGGACATGTAAGCGTAATTTCAAGTAACACTCCATACAAATATAACAATGCCCGATTTATAACGGTACCCTTGAAACCTAGTAATGATCAATTATGTGGAAGATATTGTCGTTTTCAAGTTAAAAAGTTTTTAATTCTGAAAGTTCCTTTTTTCCCTGTGATAGAAATTAGCGAGCCATTTTTTAAAGAGAAACTACAGTTGAAAATAATATGATATTTAATACATATTTGATTAGACAAGAGGTACTGTTGTGAATCGAGCATTGTTATATTTGCAAAAAGGATCACTTGAAAATTAGACCATGAGGACAAATTTTGAGAATTTGGTGATTTGTAGGACAATATCTTTCATATTGTTACTTAGATTTTACAGTTACAGGGACACTCAAATTACGCCAAAATACTCTTCAATGGAAAGTAAGAGAAGAGATATTCTGCAAGGTACTAATGCAAGTAAAGTTATTTCAGAGGTGTACGCATTTTTTGTACTGCAGTGTACTGTCTTTGGGCGGAAAAGTAAACACAAGACGGATGTCACATCCTGATATGGAATCCATTTTTACAAAAATAATCTATGAAATATTCTGGTCATGGAAAACTTTTATGTGAGTTTTCAAAATTATCAAAATTAAATGCTGTTAACCTCCTCGGATACTAAACGAACACTGATGCATCTTTTCTTGTTTACAAATTTCGCCCAAAGAGAACTGGTTTCAATATGTACGCAGAGTATACGCAACCGCAATTAACTTTCCTTGCATTAGCACCTTGAGATATTCTAAATTCTCTTAACTAAGGAATTTAGTCGTTGTAACTTTTCAACCTGATGGTTTTGATATTTCAAACTTAGATTATTTTGTCCAACAGAATTCATAGTTTGAAATATCTAAGGGTCTACGACATTGGGTTGCAAAGATATAGTGATTAGAAAATCAGAGTTTGAGGCAAAGACCCAGTTCCTATGTTACGGTTATAACAAATGCATTTCAAATTATCAATCAAATGTTTTTTATAGTTTAAATAGCTTTCAATGTAATATAAAAGTTTCAGTATTTGGTTCACCCCTCAGGGGAATATATGTAAGTTTCTGCAAGTTACCCCTTGACCAATTTGCCTCAAAATTGTGATCAGAGAAAACGGTAACACCACGGGATTGGTCTTAGTTTAGTTTAAAATTTGAATTTGAATTGCATTGGAGAGTTTTGTTTCCAGGCAAAGCGTGGTATCCAAGCTAGTGATTAATATTTTTAAACCAATGAACATTTTCTCTTGAAAAGCTGATTTGATTATTTTGCAGTTTTGAAAATATTGACATTTTTAACTTCCTGGGACTTGGAAGCTGTGATTTATGTCAGGTAAATAAAATTACGGAGGTATGTCGA